>NC_042958.1:26280005-26295005 GCF_901001165.1 Salmo trutta
CTGTCTCCAACAAAGCCTGAGTGCATACACATACACACATGTATTGGCCCCTCACCTGGCCCTAAAAACAGACAGCAGAACAATGTCTACCTCGCCTTCGAGCCTCTGACACATCTTACCCTCAGAGACACACTCATATCTCTCTTTCTCGCTCTCTCTCTACGACCACTCAAACTTCCACTCACGGCTGACATGGATAAGCTTATATTGCCAGTACCCAACAAGGATGGTTAAAAAGGCCTCTTATGTAGTCTGATGTTATCCAAGTCAGGTGGTCCTTGTCATACATGTAGGGAATAAAGGCCATATTTTAAGACTACACACTGCAGCAGTTTGGATGTGCTATGCAGGACCTCCACGTTCTATTTGACTGAAATGCCAACTCCCACCTTCATGCCACATCCTGCTGTTAACGTGGTCCCTATACATCCCAACACACTTCTGTAGTAGAGGAGAGATGGAGTACATTATCAGGTGCCAACTGTGAACACAGAGAATGACAACAGAGGCTGTTCCATAAGCCCTCCCACCCCCCATAATAATGGCTTTCACAAAGTAAATTGGCAGCTGGCCAGAGCCAGGCTTCTCTCTCTGTGAAGAGAACAGAGCAGGGACAGTGAGCAGCGGCAACACCT
The DNA here is from genome assembly GCF_901001165.1 of Salmo trutta. Classification (NCBI taxonomy): domain Eukaryota; kingdom Metazoa; phylum Chordata; class Actinopteri; order Salmoniformes; family Salmonidae; genus Salmo; species Salmo trutta. The sequence goes on from NC_042958.1 coordinate 26,280,641, forward strand.
TGAGTTGGCAGCTAAATCCCCGGTCTAGTGTGTGTGTTAGTTGGCAGCCGTATCTCCGGGTGGGACTCTGTGCAGGGAGGTTATTATGTGTGTGCATTGTGAGACCTAGATCCCAGGAATTACCAGACTGAAAGGACGGATTAAAAGGATTGCAGGCAGTCATATGTCCAGAGAATCTAATCCTACAATAACAGATAAGACTGTGGATCTGCGTCCCAAATGGCATCCTATTTCATATATGGTACACTATGGGCCCTGGTCAAAAGTAGTGCACTAAATAGGGAATAGGGTGCCATTTGGGATGCAGTTTTTCTAGCCTGCCAGGTGATGAATGGCCAGTGGCACATCTCATCCCAGTTGTCACACTTTAGCTTTTAAAACCATGTCAGATCAGATTATATCTTGGTCACTGAGAGATTTGATTACAGGAGCAGCACTGGTGTTTAGAGACCCAGTGTTTGTGGTTTTCTCTATAGTGGGTGGATGGGTGGGTGTAGCCTGGATCCTAACCGGATTGTTCCGTTTCAGTTTGGATTCAGGCTAGGCTAGGGTGGGTGGCCATTGTCAAGTGACACCCAATAACGTGCTGTGGAAAAATGTGTATGTATTTCACAGGGAAGGAGCCAAACTAAATCAACTATAGACAGACAACTGGGACATGGAGTCTATAAGTGATAAAAACTAAGTGGAGTGATAAAACCGCTCCTGACAAAATGAATTTATCTATTTGTTTATGACATATCTACAGATGTAGGATCTTAATTTGATCAACCGGTTGGTTCTTGCAGGAAAACATTCTTGCAATGCAGGAAGTGTACAACTTGTAGTGTATTTGAGGTTAAAAAAGGATTCTGAAGTTTGTAATTTTCACTTAGAAATGTCAGACTTGATTTTCCCATAATAAAAATGTATCGAATCCACATAATAATTCATATTTCCTGTTGCTGATGGATTATTTTCCTGCTGTAGCAAACTGGACCATATTCAGATCATACATGTGTACCACGTGTTGGAGCACTACACCACTGCCGGGCAAAGTTAAATTAGACATTTAGGTTGCTATGTACCTAAACGCTGGATAATTATTCTCTGAGACGTTTACGACACTTTCTGGGGAACGTTAAACTGTAGGGTTTGTTTGGGGAAAGTGTCCTATTAACCATTTCAAATCAAGATGTTTCACAAATGGCACCCTATTACCTATAGGGTTTTGGTCAAAAGTAGTGCACTATATAGAGGATAGGGTGTCATTTGGGATGCAGACAGGGACAGACATGTAAAGACGTTAGGTGGTGATGGAATCTTTCAAACCCATTTTTTTAATACAGTACATACACATGGAAAATCATGTTTGGCATATAGGCCTATATGTGATTGTTGTTATGTACAGTTTCTAAACATGATATTCATTCTGTGTGTAAAATGCTGGATGGGATTTGTGCATACTGTAATGGTAGGAGACAGCGTTCATGTATGAGCTCTGCAACCCCTCAATCCCTTACAGGGGAAAAAACAACAATTTCACATGTGAAACCATGTGGTTTTGGAACATTTCTCATGTGATGTTATTTCAAATGAAGTTTCACATGTGGATTTTCACGTGATCACATAAGCTTTCATACGTGAAATCATGTGGTTTTGGAACACTTCACATTTGTTGAAATTTCAAGTGAAGTTTCACGTGATTATTTTTCACATGATATTTCCAAAATTAGTTGTTAAGATGTCCCCGGAACATCTCGCAGTATTTTCAACTTACATATTTGACATACATGATTACATTGTGAATGTTTATACAGTAATTATTATTCAACCGTTTCTCACCTGGGATTTGAACTCACAACTTCTTGGTTGAGGCATTGCGATGTGCCTGCTATGCCACCATGACCGTGTCAATGACTGAGTTCACTTGTATTCCAACACTTTGGACTTCAAAGTAAATCTCAGCTTTTTTTTAAATACATGAAAGAAAAACTATTATACTTAAAAACTATTACACATTGTGATTGAAGTGTAACATTAAAACATAATAATATGCCTCACAAACATTAGACAACTATAGTGAAAACCCTCAAATTGCTGAAATAAGAAAACTAAATCAATGATGAGAGTATAGTCAGAATAACTGATAACTAAAATAGCAGTGCAGATGGCAGACTTGCTAAGTGCAGAGATGTATTATAGGTACAGTGCAATCGGAAAGTATTCAGACGCCTTGACTTTTCTCACATTTTGTTACGTTAAAGCCTTGTTCTAAAATGGATTACATAGGTTTTTCCCCTCATCAATCTACACACAATACCCCATAATGATAAGGCGAAACAGGTTTGTATAATTTTTTGAGAATCTATTACAAATAAAAAAACGGAAATATCTAAATTAGCGAAGTTTTCAGACCCTTTACTCAGTACTTTGTTGAAGCACCTTTGGCAGCGATTACGGCCTTGAGTCTTTTTGGGTATGACGGTACAAGCTTGGCTCACCTGTATTTGGGGAGTTTCTCCCATTCTTCTCTGCAGATCCTCTCAAGCTCTGTCAGGTTGGATGGGCAATGTTGCTGCACAGCTATTTTCAGGTCTTTGCAGAGATGTTCGAATGGGTTCAAGTCCGAGCTCTGGCTGGGCCACTCAAGGACTTTCAGAGACTTGTCCCGAATCCATTCCAGCATTGTCTTGGCTGTGTGCTTAGGGTCGTTGTCCTGTTGGAAGGTAAACCTTCACCCCAGTCTGAGGTCCTGAGCGCTCTGGAGCAGGTTTTCATCAAGGATCTCTCTGTACTTTTCTCCGTTCATCTTTCCTTCGATCCTGACTAGTCTCCCAGTCCCTGCCGCTGAAAAACATTCCCACAGCTTCACCGTAGGGTTGGTGCCGGGTTTCCTCCAGACGTGACGCTTGGCATTCAGGCCAAAGAGTTCAATCTTGTTTCTCATGGTCTGAGAGTCCGTAAGGTGCCTTTTGGCAAACTCCGGGCGGGCTGTCATGTGCCTTTACTGAGGAGTGGCTTCCATCTGGCCACTTTACCATAAAGGCCTGATTGTTGGAGTGCTGCAGAGATGGTTGTCCTTCTGGAGGGTTCTTCCATCTCCACAGAGGAACTCTGGAGCTCTGTCAGAGTGACCATCGGGTTCTTGGTCCCATCGGGTTCTTGGTTCTCCCTCGATTGTTCAGTTTGGCCGGACGGCCAGCTCTAGGATGAGTCTTGGTGGAGGCCACTGTGTTCTTGGGGACCATCAATGCTGCAAAAATGTTTTGGTATCCTTCCCCAGATCTGTGCCTCGACACAATTCTGTCTCGGAGCTCTACGGACAATTCCTTCGACCTCATGGCTTGGTTTTTGCTCTGACATGCACTGTCGACTGTGGGACCTGATATAAACAGATGTGTGCCTTTCCAAATCAAGTCCAATCAATTTAATTACTACAGGTGGACTCCAATCAAGTTGTCTCATAGCAAAGGGTCTGAATACTTTTTTTTATGCATATGTAAACATTTTTTTAAAAAAAACATGTTTTCACTTTGTCATCATGGGGTATTGTGTGTAGATTGATGTGGGGAAAAAATGATAAATTCCATTTTAGAATAAGGCTGTAATGTAATAAAATGTGGAAAAAGTCAAGGCGTCTGAATTCTTTCTGAATGCATTGTATTTGTCTTTATTATGGATCCCAATTAGCTGCTTCCAAGGCAGCAGCTACTCTTCCTGGGGTCCAGCAAAATTAAGGCAGTTGTACAATTAAAAAAACATTACAATACATTCACAACTGATTTCACAACACATTGTGTGCCCTACTCTACTACCACATATCTACAACACAAAATCCATGTGTACGTGTGTGTATAGTGCGTATGTTATTGTGTGTTTGTATGCATGTGTCTGTGCCTATGTTTGTGTTACTTCACAGTCAACTGCTGTTCCATAAGGTGTATTTTTATCTGTTTTTTAAAAATCGAATTGTACTGCTTGCATGAGTTACTTGATGTGGAATAGAGTTCTATGTAGTCATGTGTGCCTCCCATAGTCTGTTCTGGACTTGGGGACTGTGAAGAGACCTCTGGTGGCATGAATTTTGGGGTATGCATGGGTGTCTGAGCTGTGTGCCAGTAGTTCAAACAGACAGCTCAGTGCATTCAACATATCAATACCTCTCACAAATACAAGTAGTGATGAAGTCAGTCTCTCATCTATTTTGAGCCAGGAGAGATTTACATGCATATTATTAATGTTACCTCTCTGTGTACATGTTAGGGCCAGCCGTGCTGCTCTGTTCTGAGCCAAAACTAGGGCCTGTAGGACCTGCCTTGTTGATAGTGCTAAGGTAGCGCAGCGCTTTACTAAGGACAGACTTCTCCCCATCTTAGCTTCTGTTGTGTAAACATGTTTTGACCATGACAGTTTACAATCCAGGGTTACTCCAAGCAGTTGAGTCACCTGAACTTGCTCAATTTCCACATTATTCATTACAATATTTAGTTGTTTAGGGTTTAGTGAATAATTTGTCTCAAATACAATGCTTTTAGTTTTTGAAATATTTAACTCTAACTTATTCCTTGCCACCCATTCAGAAAGTTACTGCAGTTCTTTTTTTAGTGTTCCAGTCATTTCAGTTGCTGTAGTAGCTGACGTGTATAATGTTGAGTCATCCGCATATTGTTAGTAAAGATTGAAAAAAGTAAGGGGCCTAGACAGCTGCCCTGGGGAATTCCAGATTCTACCTGGATTATGTTGAATAGACTTTCATTAAAGAGCACTTTCTATGTTCTGTTACAGGTAACTCTTTATCCACAATATAGCAGGGGGTGTAAAGCCACAACACATACATTTTTTCCAGCAGCAGACTATGATCGATAATGTCAAAACCTGCACTGAAGTCTAACAAAACAACTCCCACAATCTTTTTATCATCAATTTCTCTCAGCCAATCACCAGTCATTTGTGTAGTTGCTGTGCTTGTTGAATGCTCTTCCCTATAAGCGTGCTGAAAATCTGTTTTCAATTTGTTTACTGTAAAATAGCATTGTATCTGTTCAAACACCATTTTTTCCAAAAGTTTACTAAGGGTTGGTAACAGGCTGATTGGTCGGCTATTTTAGCCAATAAACTGGGCTTTACTATTCTAGGTAGCGGAATGACTTTTGTTTCCCTCCAGGCACACAGTTTCTAGTTGGCTTAAATTGAAGATATGGCAAATAGGAGTGGCAATATCATCCACTATTATCCTCAGTAATTTTCCATCCAAGTTGTCAGACCCCGGTGGCTTGTCATTGTTGATAGACAACAATGATTTTTTCACCTCTTCCACGCTCACTTTACGGAATTAAAATTGTCATACTTTGGTCAGGTATACTTGTAGTTTGTTTTGCGGGCATTCATGCCTAAATTTGCTAATCTTGCCAATGAAAAAAATCATAAAGTACTTGAAAATATCAGTGGGTTTTGTGATGAATGAGCCATCTGATTCAATGAATGATGGCGCGGAGTTTGCCTTTTTGCCCAAAATTTCATTTAAGGTGCTCCAAAGCTTTTTACTATCATTCTTTGTAATTTATCTTTGTTTCATAGTGTAGTTTCTTCTTTTTACTCAGTTTAGTCACAATTTCTCAATTTGCAGAACGTTTGCCAATCGGTTGTGCAGCCAGACTTATTTGCCATTTATTTTGCCTCATCCCTCTCAACCATATAATTTTTAAATGTAAGGAATGTGTAGGGGACTTTTGAGAATTCTACAGACTTTGTGGCGCACCAGAAAGATCAGCGTTGTGAGTTTAAATCCCAGGTGGGGTCATATTGAAAAGTCATCACTAAGTGATCGTGTCAAATGTAATCATATTGATTAAAGATGTTTACACTATTTTAGTTGAACAGTGTACCCCTTACCTTAAAACCCCCATACAATTGTATTACTTCCCTTAAAAAAACACAAGTGAGATGTGCAGTTTCACATGTGAAAATCGAATTTCCACAAATGTGAAAAACGTTCCCTTATGGAAATCTAACTCTCACATGGAATTGCATTTTCACATGTCAAAAATGTTTACATGTAAAAATGTAATTGGCAGTTTCATATGTTGTCACGTGTAGCTTCATCGTATGTTAACATTTTGCATGTATGTTCTCATTTATTTCACGAGATCATGTTTTCACATGTGTTGTTTCATGTTCATGTTATCACATTAACTTCACATATACATAAGATCACGTGTGAAATTTGTTTTTTGTAAGGGATCACAACCCCTCTCCTCTCCACCTCTTTGATGATAGACAAATATAGCCTATAAAACTACAAACATTACATTTGTAAATGTTGGTCATTTAGCAGGCACTATTATCCTGAATTCAAGGTAGGTAAGACGACCACATATCACAATCACATTGCAAGTAAATATTTCCTAAAAAAACTCATTTTTCCTGTCCTCCTCCATGACCTCCACTCCTCTCTCCAGCTTTCTCTACCTCTTCCTCCTTTCCTCTCTAACTCTTTACAGATAGACTCTAGAACTTTGGACCTCCAGACTTCTCCCCTCTCCTCCCCTCTCTACCTTTCTCTACCTCTCTCAAGCAGGGGACAGGCTGTGTCTGCTTGTGTAATGACTGGATCCTTATTACCCAGTGATCCAGCACATGAGACCAACCTGTCCCCTGCCCCGCCCCGCCCCGTCCCTGCCCCCCCCCCTTAAAATACCTTATCTTTAAAAACAAGAAAAAAGTGGCAATAGTACTGTTTGTACTTTTTTGAGAAGCCGTAGCCAGTATAAAGTTCCTCAAAATAGTCAGAATTAATCTAAGATAAGTCAAGGAATCTGTCATTAATTTGGACGTGTCTGCCGAAGAGATCCTAGTCGCTCAATTTTACATCTAACTAAGATGTTTGGTGCAATATTTTTCAAGGGAAAAAGGTACATGAAAATTAGTCGTCTTTCATTGAATGACAACAAATACTTTATTGAATAATCCCTACTGTTGACCAATCACTGACAAAGGGGCATAGACTTCGGCTCCGAACTTCGGCTTGCCTCCAGAAAGAAAAATGTGTGCCCAAACAACAAAATGTTGTCATAATACATATATGCATTAACTCTACCGAACTGTTTAGTCTGGGAAGCATGCGACTCCTTATCCCCCTCTGAACCCCCATCTCTCCTCCCACCCACCCACCCACCCAGACACCTAGAAGTCACCCCTTCCTCCTCCTCACTCCCTCCGCTACATCTTCTGGTGGGGCAGACTCCCCTTGTACATTAAGTGCATATCCAGCAGGGCCATTTACCATTCACAGGTTGCATCTCAAATGATACCCTAATCCCTATATAGTGCACTACTTTTCACCAAACTTCGGTCAAAAGTAGTGCACTACATAGGGAACAGGGTGCCATTTGGTATGAAGCCAGAGTCCCCAGAGCTCAGTCATAGTTCGTTTGTTGTAAACAAGATTCCTCAAGGCCTTTCAGCCCCTCTCAGTCCTAATGTCTGTTTGGAAACTTTAGAGTACAGGAGTAAACAGTGGTTCACCAGACCGGCTCCTCTCCTTCACCCTGGTGCTTCCGATGGTATGGTGAAGCCGCCTGCTGGCTGTTCATCTCTCACGGATCACAGCCAGGCCTATAGCCAGGTCAGAGTTGCCCTAAGTGTTGAGGTTACTGGGAAGGGTGTCTCTCGTTTCTGAGGCTTGGTGTGTTTTTATAGCAGGGCCCTGACCAAAAGTAGTGCATTACGTGTTCACAGCGACCTCATCACAACCCTCTCTGTTTGAAGTTCCAAATGCCCATCACCTCTAGTTACAGAACACTATCCACCATACTACTTTGGAGGGTGGAAGTTTATTACATTTAAGAATTTCCAAATCAAGTCTGAGGCTTCATATCAAATGTACTCAACATCTCAATTTCATAAATCGTCTATGTTTGGGAAAAAAACACCATCTCCTCAGGAAGGCAACTAAATAGTTATTCCCCTGGTCTGGCCCTTCACTGCACTGGTAGGAGGATCTGGCTCTTAAGAAGAAGAGGGAAGTTCCCTTTCAAACATAAATGTGTTTCAATGTCGGACAGTCCCTGGCGTCACTAAGAGCAGGGCAATGGAAAATAGACAGGACAGGAGGCTTCCTCTGTTCTGTGTGTAGTGTTGTACTTCAGTGGTGTTTTAGACTCTGTCCCAAATTGCACCCTATTCCCTATTTAGTACACTACTTTTGACCAGACTCTGGTCAAAGTCAGTGCACTGTGTCGGGAATCGGGTGCCATTTGGGACAGTCTTACTGTGGAGACCGGCGAGGGGCAAGGCGGGACAAGGAGGTCCCCCCCATTCACAGTAACCCTATACTCCATGAATTAGAGTTGTAGGGAGGGGGGGACAGGAGCTACAGTGCATTCAGAGAGTATTCAGACCCATTCCCTTTTTCCACATTTTGTTACATTACAGCCTTATTCTAAAATTGATTAAATACATGTTATACTCATCAATCTACTCACACTACCCCATAATGACACAGTAAAAACCGGTTTGAAGAAATGTTTGTACATTTTTTTTAAAAATGTAAATGAAATACCTTATTTACGTAAGTATTCAAACCCTTTGCTATGAGACTCGACATTGAGCTTAGGTGCATCCTGTTGCCATTGATCATCCTTGATATGTTTCTACAACTTGATTGGAGTCCACCTGTGGTAAGTTCAATTGATTGGACATGATTTGGAAAGGCACATACCTGTCTATATAAGGTCCCACATTTGACAGTGCATGTCAGAGCAAAAACCAAGCCATGAGGTTGATGGAATTGTCTGTAGAGCTCTGAGACAGGATTGTGTCGAGGCACAGATCTGGGGAAGGATACCAAAAAATTTCTGTAGCATTGAAAGGCCTCAAGAACACAGTGGTCTCCATCATTCTTAAATTAAAGATGTTTGGAACCACCAAGACTCTTCCTAGACTCTCCCGGCCTAACTGAACAATCGGGGGAGAAGGGCCTTGGTCAGGGAGGTGACCAAAAACCCAATGGTCACTCTGACAGAGCTCCAGAGTTCCTCTGTGTCGATGGGAGAAACTTCCAGAAGACAACCATCTCTGCAGCACTCCATCAATCAGGCCTTTATGGTAGAGTGGCCAGACAGAAACCACTCCTTAGTAAAAGGCATATGACAGTCCGCTTGGAGTTTGCCAAAAGGTACATAGAGACTCACAGACCATGAGAAACAAGATTCTCTGGTCTAATGAAACCAAGATTGAACTCTTTAGCCTGAATGCCAAGCATCACATCTGGAGGAAACCTGGCACCATTCCTATGGTGAAGCATGGTGGTGGAAGCATCATGCTGTGGGGATGTTTTTCAGAGGCAGGACTGGGAGACTAGTCAGGATCGAGGGAAAGATGAATGGAGCAAAGTACAGAGAGATCCTTGATGAAAATCTCCAGAGCACTCAGGACCTCAGATTGGGACGAAGGCTCACCTTCCAACAGGACAACGACCCTAAGCACACAGCCAAGACAATGCAGGAGTGGCTTCGGGACAAGTCTCTGAATGTCCTTGAGTGGCCCAGCCAGAGACCGGACTTGAACCCATTCGAACAACTCTGCAGAGACCTGAAAATAGCTGTGCAGCGACGCTCCCATCCATCTTGACAGAGCTCCCCAAATACAGCTGTGCCAAGCTTATAGCATCATACCTAAGAAGACTTGAGGCTGCAATTGCTGCCAAAGGTGCTTCAACAAAGTACTGAGTTACAGGGTCTGAATTGTTATGTAAATGTGATATTTCCGTGTTTAAATTTTTATTTGCAAACATTTCTAAAAATCTGTTTTTGCTTTGTCATTATGGGGTATTGTGTGTAGATTGATGAGAAAATAAAACAATTTAATCAATTTTAGATGTAGTTTATTTTATTTAACCTTTATTTAACAAGGCAAGTCAGTTAAGAACAAATTCTTATTTACAATGACGGCCTACCGTGACCAAACCCTCCCCTAACCCAGACAACGCTGGGCTAATTGTGCGCCGCCCCATTGGACTCCCGATCACGGCCGGTTGTGATACAGCCCGGGATCGAATCAGGGTCTGTAGTGACGCCTCCAGCACTGCGATAGACTAGCAGTGCCTTAGACCGCTGCGCCACTCAGGAGCCCATTACCGCCTGTAATGTAAGAAAATGTTGAAAAAGTCAAGGGGTCTGAATACTTTCCGAATGTACTGTATAGCTACTGTAATCTTAGTTTACCACTGGCCTGGTTTGATTGTCAAAGAGAGAGAGTTCCTCCCTCCTTCCCACTGATTGGCTCAGAGAAAGGAAAGGAAAGAGAAAAAGAGAGAGAGGTTTCCCTTCCTTTCCTTCCTCTCCTTCCTCCTGCTCTACCCAGCTCCCAGCTCTGCTATTCATCACGAGGGAAAGCCTGTTTACTGCCGCGGTCAAGGTTCCAGGCACGTTTACTGCCGCTCTCAGAAGAGCCATTGTTGTTAAACTTCACCCAGTGCATGCTATGGCCACATTAAGACCCTATCTTAACAGGCCCCCGGCCTCTCTCTCTCTCTCTTAGCTCTCTCTCTCCCCCCACCTCCATTTGAACCAGATTTGGGGCAACGGTTTGGTGCAAATAGTGAATAATTAAAACACATTTAGTTTTACATTTTGAGGATAGAGTTTATGATAATGAAATATCTTTGTATGTTGATAACTATGTTCTTAGCTAATTAATGTTCCTCAAAATCTAAATTATAGCTACGTGGACATTGCTCAAAAATAATAACCCTGAATAAGATTGTTGCACAATCAGTGACTTAAAGCAGAGGTTGCTTATTTCTCCAATTCAGTGTGGGAGGTTATGTGGCCAAGCATCTTAACCCTTTTAACATAGCCTCTTTGTCTTTTCTTATTTAAAAGAGATCTTTGTGATAATCCACAGCTTTCCCCCTCTCTTTTGGGAAACGCTTTAACAGCGCCCCTCTCTCCTCTCCTCTTCTCCCCTTCCTTTCGTCCTGTGTGGTGTAGGTAGTGGTGGCAGCCCTCATCTGTCCAGCATTAAGATTGAAAAGCACATTAAGCCTGTCTCCCCAACATTGGGCAGACCACTGAAGTCTGAGTGGGGGGGGGTAAGGGGACGGACAGGCGTTGTGTAGGGGGACGGACAGGCATAATTCAGACCAGAGTTCTATGGAGCGGTGGAACCTGAGAGGCCTGCAGTCAGACAGGAAGTGCTGTATTAACTCCTGTCCCATTTAGGGCCTGCCACTGGGCCTAGGCTGCATTGGTCCAACCCAGTCTCAACCCAATCCAGCTAATCTCAGCCCCAACCCAGCCTAGTGTAGCCCAGTCTCAGGCTCTAAATCAAAGATAATTTCATTTGATATATTACTGATGTGTAAATAATGTGTGATAATACAGATGTTTAGTCTGCAAATGATTCATTCTTATGCACAATAAGTTTACAATTGGGTGGTAAGTAAGAAATCTACGAGATGTTCTCTGATTAAATCCCCCTTTCTGTCTCACTAAGTGATCGACACACTGTTTATGTTGTTATTAATACTTCCAGATTGATGCTGTGATGGAGACATGTTCCTCCACTATTGAGCTTGTAGTGTGTGTGTGTATGCCAGCAGATTGAACAGATTCTGGTTTTAATTTGTCATTTTGGGAGCGCGGAGAGAATCCGCTCCTGTAAAAAACACTGTGGTAAAACAAAACTGTGTGTAGTCCAATGCTGTTCACTCATAGATACAGAAACAAGGGGGAACTGTAAGTCTGGGGTTATTGCCCTGTGTCTGGGGTTTTCTAAATGTCAAAACCGTCTGAATCTCAAATGGCACCCTATTCCCTTTGTTGTGAAATACTTTTGACCAAGGTCCATGGGGCTCCATATAGGAAAACAGAGTGCCATTTGGGACACATTGTCTTCTAAATATCCCCTGTGTCTCGGAAAAGGGAAGTTTGGTCCATTCTCACATTGGTTGGCTGTGTGTGGGGTGTAGTTAAGTACAGGACTCTAAGTGTGTTTGACTTAATGTATTCTAAACCACTGTGTACATTTCCTATCAACATAAGAGAGTGTAGTCTTACTCTTTCCTTTCAAAGTTGGCTCTGATCACACAGGTTATCATGTAACACAGTGGCCACACACACACCGTCCTCTGCCCCAGCCATCCACTCAAAAATAATATAGTCTCAACTTCCACTCTCTAACACAGGTCACCGTGACGACCAAAGTGATGGCATACCTTTGTAATGCCAGAAAATCCAGCAGTTAGAGTGTGTGTGTTTAAGAAACTCTAAGAGAGTGTGCCCAGGAGTGTGTGTGAGTGTTTGTGAGTGTTTGTGTGTGAGAGCACATCCGTTGTTGGCAGGACCTTTCCGTCCTCAAAACGGTGTCCAGGAATTTTTCATAGTCCGTTTCAGTGTTTTTGTAGCCTGGGTTTGTGATGTCATCTACTCTCCGTCCAAACACAGACCCAGTGAAGCACACACTGCTCTCTTAGAAGAGTGTTGTAGCCCAAACTCTGTATATATGTGGCTGCATGAGTAAGACGTGGTAGCAGCATGTCGTAGTAGACGAAGACAATATTGGTCGCTCGCGGTCATATATTGAATTGTTCTTCAATACCATCCTACACTCTAAAAAATGCTGGATTGTTTGGTTGACCCAACTGCTGGGTTGCAGGCGTTGGGTCACTTAGTTGGGTTGTTTTCTTTAAAAAGAGAAGGGTTGGGTTGTTGATGCTGGGTTATTGGTGCTGGGTTATTGAGACATGACCCAGCGGTTCAGATCAGAAGACTGGAGGGGTAGTTTAGTAGTGGCGTGGCTTTCAGATTGTTGTTTTTAGCCACCCGTGAGAGTAAGTGTCATTCCTGTTCATCTGTTCTGTTCTGACATACCTTATTATAATGTTCAAGAAGAAGGTGTAAAATGCATTTTTACTTGAACAGTAATGACATTTACTCTCATGGGTGCCCAATAATATCTATCTGAAAGCCATGCCCCCAATAAGCCACCCCTCCTGAAAATAACCTAAGGATTACATAGACCCAGCTGCTAGGTCAACCCAGCATGAAAGCAAAAAATACCCAATTTATGGTTAAATGAACCCCTCTTTGGGTAATCCCAGGAACCCAACATGTTGGGTTATTCATGCAGCCCAACTGGCTGGGTCAAAATAACCCAGCATGTGTTCTGTCCAATATTTACCCAGCGCTGGGTTACCTTATTGCAATTTTTCTTTGTGTAGATTGTATAATGTATGTGGCCTTCTTTCTTAATCAACTCTTCTCTCTGAGGCCCTGTGATACTCTTCACCCTCTTTCTGGCCAGGCCTCTCTGATCCCCTTCTCCACCTAAAAACAAGCAGCTTCATTCATCTCCAGTATACCCATCTTCTCCTCTCTCCAGAGGAGTGTCCAGTGGCCTTCATGCCATTCCGGTTACTGGGATCAGCTCTGACAACACATTTAGTGGAGGAATGCTGGGGCTATAACTTCAGTGGTGTGTCTTTGTTGTGTGTGTATGTGAGTGTTTGTGTCTTTGTATATGTGTGTGTGAGAGTGCGTGTGTGTGTCTGTGTGCAGCCATCTGGATGTGGGGCCAGTGGGGCAAGGGGCTCGGTGAGAGCAGAGCAGAGGCGAACGGGACAGGCAGACCCGTAAAACTGCAAACAGGAAACACATGCAATCTGATTAGCGTTGCAGAGGCGATGACAGGCAGCCTGCCTCTGTAGTAGAAGGGGTTCCAAGGCTCCGAGGGGAAACTAATGTTTCACTCAGACAGTCTTAGCTTAGACTTCCTTATTCGTTTCTATGGAGAGCATCATCAGGATGACGGTCATTTACAATGTGGCAGAAATGGGTGGTGATGTACTGTAAGTCATGATGACTATGGTGCAAATGATAAAGCCATCTAAGGCTAGAACATTGAGGGTAATGGGAAAATTTGTTTGTCCCAAATGAAACCCTATCATTCCCTATATTTTGCGCACTCCTTTTGTCCAGGGCCCATAAATGTGTGAGGGTTGCATGTAGGGGAAACACTGCAGCTCATACTTTTAGGGAGTCGTTTGAAGTTCGTTATGGTTAGAAGAAGAAGAGAAGTATTGACGCGTCAAGAGGAGTATTGTATACGGTGTTCCCAAGTCAACCACACGCCTAGCCCAAACATTTCCAACCAAATCCCCCTACCACCAGAACATTCAGGCTCCAGACATGTTACAAAATATTTTCTACACAACTCGTGGAGTTTCCAATGGCCCTGTTGTAGTAGGAACTAAACTCTCGTTATTTAGCGGTACAGAAGTCTCACACTATGGAGAATAGAGATATGCACTCTCAACAGGCTTGCATCCCAAATGGCACCCTATTCAAGTGCACTACTTTTGACCAGAGCCCTATGGGCCGTG
>NC_042958.1:26297505-26324469 GCF_901001165.1 Salmo trutta
AAAAACAAAAGCTGCCTGTATTTTCTCTCATTTGCAGCTAAATTACATGTAATAGCACAGACCCTGATTCAATCAAATCATTATTTTGGTTTCAGTAAATGCCGTCCTTTAGACAGGAAGAAGGCAGAGAGCGAGAGAGAGACATGATGCATCCCAAATGGCACCCTATTCCCTATTGCCCTGGTCAAATGTAGTGCACTATATAGGGAATAGGTTGCCATTTGGGACGCACACAGAGACTTCCAGCTGACTGCTAGACATAAAGCCTGTCGAATTTGTCAAATGGGAGATCCTCGGAAAGAGACAACAGTGATTGACTGTTGTCAGAGATGTGTAACAACATTGTCTAAAATGACAGAACTTCATATGTGCGTAGTCCTTTTAATCCATATTATGCAACACCAGTTCTCTGGTATAAGGCTACTGTAATGACAACTTTCTGCTCAATGTATACTATTAAAATCATTAAATGCATTCATCAAATGCTCTTAGCGACTCACAGTCCTGTGTGCATATACGTTCGTAGAGGTGTCCCCAGCAGGAATCAAACCCACGACCGTGCGTTGCAAGCGCCATGCTCTAATGTGAGACTTGTATCAGTGGCTAAGGGACTGCTCAGTTTGGCCTCTAGTTAGGGCTGTCTGTGGTGTGGTGACAGAGGAGCCTGTCTGTCTGTCCTGATTCCCCTGGGAATGTTTTACAATTGTAATTAGTGTTTGTAAACACCACTGG
The DNA here is from genome assembly GCF_901001165.1 of Salmo trutta. Taxonomy (NCBI): domain Eukaryota; kingdom Metazoa; phylum Chordata; class Actinopteri; order Salmoniformes; family Salmonidae; genus Salmo; species Salmo trutta. The sequence continues at coordinate 26,298,238 of NC_042958.1, forward strand.
AGAAATGTGAACAAGTACCTGGCGACTGGGTCATCTTCATACACACGTGCACACAGACGCACGCACACACATACTCGCTCTCTTTCAATCTCTCTTTCTCTCTCAGTCTTTCTCTGGGAAGGGAACGGCTGTTTTCCATGTGCTGAGTTCAAGGTTTCTCCACAGTTTTCACTCCTTTAAAAATAAAAAACCGGTATGCAGGCCAAATTGCACACTATTGCCTGTCAAAGTAGTTCACTATATAGGGAATAGGGTGCCGTTTGGGATGCAGACATGAAGTCGTGAGAACAAAAACTCCAGGTCACAATTATTTCCGGGGATATCCTCTTTAGTTTGGAACGGCAGCTGGGAAAGAACAAGAACAAGGTATGGTTGCATCCCAAATACCACCCTATTCCCCACAGGGCTCTGCCATTTGGGATGTAGATTAGTGAACAGCCCCGGTCGGCCACACCTTTCTACACAGGAGCAGAATGTGAAGGTTCAACAATGATGATAATTTATCTCTGACGATGGTAATTTAGCTAGAACAGAAGCTCTGCTCTGAACAGTGTAATTCAAGCATAATTCCAGCTGCCAGGAGACCTGTTATTTCCACAAACTGGTTTAAACCAGCTGAGAAGGACTATCTCTCCCCCCCATCAGTCAGACAAACAAGTGACCTAAACCAGACACTAACTGACTACCATTTAACTGAGGTTCTCTCTCTGTCTGTGTCGTTGATTGTCATAATCACAATTACTGTCAAAGGTTATTCTTTAAACCCCCCGGAAACACAGTTGGAGTAAAGCAATCCAGATGAAAGACTGTATAAGAGAGAGCCCACTGGAGTTAAAGTTCCTCCCTCTCTTCTGCCAAGTGTCACAGAGAGACAATGATAGAGCTTTTCTCACTCCAACCACAAATGAACCCTTCCGTCAGTGTGCGAATGCTGCACGAGACTTTAAAGGCCTACTCCGCAATTCAAGAAACAACAAAACGGCAGCTGATCCAAAATGGCAGTGAGTATCACAGATTGAAACTTCAAGGCCAACTGAATTTTCAGCCTGAAACCCCCATTTCTCCTCCTCTCTTCTCGTCTAATCATCCCATCTTCTGCCTTCTCTGTCTTTTCTCTCTACGTTGGGTTTGTGCAAATGTCAACATCAAATGGCAAGGGCCCTAAACGTAGGCTATAGTGTTTCCATTGACAGAGGTCTTTAAGAACAGCCCGTGGTACAGAAGTGGGTATTTGATTGTCTGAAGTAGTGGGTAGATTCTAAACTAGGAGTTTGAATGGAAGATGGCCCATAGCCTCCATCTGGAGTGACAAATGAACGGGGGTGTAATTCCACTTTTGAAGAGGTTATTTTAACGTGCCATGACTTTACATTATAAATCATTATAGGCTTTGGGATTTGGTGGTTGATTACCCACGGTCCCTGAAGTTGAGAGAAATTCTTCCTTCAACTTTCCTTATGAAAGGAATCTGTTCATTTCGAGATACATTACTCTGTGTGTGTGCGTGTGTGTGTGTGTGTGTGTGTGTGTGTGTGTGTGTGTATCTGCTCATTCTTTGGCATCAGAACTAAACCGTGAGTCCATTTTGGCGTGCAGTTTAGAAGAATTTGCCTCTCTTCGGTAATGACATATATACTGGATATTTAACTCATACGGATAGTTCAGCTTCAACATAAGGAATGGCCTTGTGCCGCGTGTCCTCAGCTCAGTGTCACTGTTCCCATTCCAATACAACACCCCCATGATGTCAAAGTGACTATAGAGTACGTGCCTGCTAACATTACAAGTTCAATCTGTTCCTCTAGAGTAGAGGCTAGGTTACAGTACTGATATGGACATAAACCACTCCCTGAAACTATTCTTTCCTTTCTGCTCAGTGTGTGTGTCTGTGTTTGTTTGCAGGGCGTATAGTGTGGTGGTCTGCCCTCTGTTCTCTGGTCAGTGAACTGAACGGTACATTCCATTACAGCTTGGAACACAACATACTGTTCAGAGGGCCTTACTGTAGCATGTGATCACCACTCTGCTCAACATGGTCTCAGGGATTTGTATTATTCTGTACGTAAATCTGTGACACTCCATTTAGCATGATATTTTAGGTTAGGGGACATAATGAATGGATTAGCGGTCATACAATATCATACGAATTATGGGTATAGTATCATACATCTTACCCGGTCGTACAATAGCATATGAATTGCATGACATGCTGTACCTTATCATACGTCTTGGTGGACGTATAGTACTATACATCTTTCTCCGAGACCAGGTTGCTTGTTGGCGTAACAACAAAGGATCATTTCGAAGAGAATTTACGTTGGCGGTTAGGTGAACTACCGACAAAAGTTAGGATAATTGAAGTAGCTGGTTAGGTGAAATGGGTTAAGTTTAGAATAAGGGATAAGGGAAGGATTAGCTAAAATGCTACAGTTGTACCCGAAGAGACTCGAACCCACAACCTTTAGATTGCTAGACGGTTGTTGATTACACCCACCCATCCTCCCTGACCAACCGCCCTACTTTGGTTTCTGTCTAAAGTAACTAGACCATTAGTAGGTATCATACGTCTTGGAGATGGTCAGGAATACGTCAAGTATGGCTCTGAGGCCAGGCTGCTTCGCTCCGTATAGCATTTTAATCCAGGAAAATCTCATATGTGGGTTGTAAATGTGCATGGAGACAGAAAGAGAGTGAGGGAGAGACAGGAGAAAGAGGGAACGAACGAGAGGGAGAGAGAGAGGGAATGAGAGAGAGAGGAGAAAGAGGGAACCAGAGAGAAATGAGAAAGAGGGAACCAGAGAGAGAGAGAAGAGAAAGAGGGAACCAGAGAGAGAGAGAGGAGAAAGAGGGAACCAGAGAGAGAGAGGAGAAAGAGGGAACCAGAGAGAGAGAGAGAGAGAGGAGAAAGCGGGAGCGAGAGAGATTTGTATTGAATGCTCCTCTGTGATCTATGATCAATGATGGAAAGAAAAAGAGAAATTCTTCACTGTGTTAGTCTGAAACGTAATGCAAGCTACTGTACGAAAGAAAATGTGCGTGTGCACGTGTTTGTATGCTGACATATGTTTGCGCTTTACAAGCCAACCTTTGGCATATTTGCTTTGAGTACACTGTTTGTTGTGTCTGCCTGATCTTTTTTTAATTCCCTCTGTTCGCCGAACAAGAAGCAGTGAAGTGAAGAGATGTACTACATATGTGACCAGAGAAACAGCAGGAAGATCAACAAACCTCTGTGTGTGTGTTGGGGATGTCTAATCAGCTTAACCCATACAGTATTTCTCAATAATGTTCCTCTCTCTTAGTGACACACCAGTGAACTAGAAACATCCATAGAGCTGCCATACAGTCAGACAGGAAGCCAGTAAGTGCTACAGTACATAGGGTTTCTATCCAACCAACACAATAACATTCTCTCTGTCACTGGTTACCCTGCCTAAAAACAGCCACCATTCCCAAAACAGTGGGCACCCAGCTAGCACATAACATTCTGAGAACGATATGCTTCTTAGAGCTTGGTGAGAGTGTGGTTGTCCTATGGTTATTTTGCATACTTTCCCACAACTTTCTTGGAATGGTGCAGGATAGTTGCTTGGCTTTGAAACATTCTCAGCACATTTAAGGAACTTTACATAATTTTTTGGGTATTTCATTACATTAACAAAACAATTCCTGAAAGTTCAAACATGGTTACATTTCATTTCAATTTTGGTAATGTTCTAGGAACGTTCTCCAACTGGTTTAACATTGGGAATGTTCTTACATAGTTCAGAGAAACAATGGTCTTCTATGGGAATTTCAGTACTTCAGCATAACGTTTCCTTATCGTTCTTGTTCAAAGAATGTTAAGAAACAATATTCTTCTGTGGGAATTTCAATACTTCATGCGTAACATTTCGCACAGACTTCCCCATGGTTCTATTTAAAGTCATGTTCTCAAATTGTTCCGAGGATGTTAAGAAAACTTTCCATAAAAACCACAAGAAGACGTTAGTAACTTTCAGAGAATGTTCTAAGAATGTTCTCAACATAACACTCTAGCCTCTATCTTGTTAAGTGTGTTCAGGTGTGTTCAGGTGTGTTGGCCACGCCCACTAATTGGCCACACCTGATCTTAATGAGTGCTTGTTTCCTTTGAAATGGGGTCTGTTTGAGTGAGACTGACATGAACAGCCTTGTATGCATAAAAATCATGGCATGCTAGCTCCATCCAGGGGGCGCAGTGGACTAATTCCATGTACAGAGAACAGAAGTATAGAGAACAGAAGATTATAGGTATAACATGTTTTCAGAACCTCCCTGCAACCTAAAAATAAATGTTCCCAGAACAGGTAAAATTTTCACTTCTGTTCTCAGAAAGTAAAAATGTTTTCTGTTTGACCGGTCAGTAAACCTGTGGCTTCGTTCCCACAATCAATGTGAAACCAAAAACATACATTCCCACAACTTCCAAAGAACCAAATGCGCTAGCTGGGCACTCTATAAAGGAACATTCTTTCTCCATCTAACCAGAACCATACTTGTCTGTAACTGAACCATTTAATTTACATACTGAATGTTGTAGCTGATTTTCACCCAAACATATAGCATGTACTGTACTGTATAGTTGATGTAATCAGATAATTTATGTCCAGCAGAGAGTTTGAGCAAAGTTAATTGGAACAGGCAGAAGCAGAGAGAACATGCAAGAAATTGAAACAGGCACGTAATTGCCTGAGGGTGCATTTAAATGTTGGAGCACCCTTTTCTTTTTGTGTATGTTTTGCAACTGGGTTCATCTTTTCGCTTTGCCTTGTTCCTTGTTCCTGTTGAAGACAGCTTAACCAGGGGAGGGAGAAAAAAGACCAGAGGCCACGACATCACAGAGGAGAACAATCTATAACCCAGCCAACGTGGAACCTGTACCCATGGAAACACATGTTCTGACTGTCATGGTGATGGTGTCTCGTACGTAGCCAGTGTAATACCAATACTGACTTGCCTAGTTAAATAAAGGTTAAATGAAACATTTGTAAATACCAACAAATCGCACCCTATTCCCTATATCAATGCTCTCCTCTCCTGTTCCTGGAGAGCTACCGTCCTGTAGGTTTTCACTCCAACCCTGTTCCTGGAAGCTACCGTCCTGTAGGTTTTCACTCCAACCCTGTTCCTGGAGAGCTACCGTCCTGTAGGTTTTCACTCCAACCCTGTTCCTGGAGAGCTACCGTCCTGTAGGTGTTCACTCTAACCCTGTTCCTGGAGAGCTACCGTCCTGTAGGTTTTCACTCCAACCCTGTTCCTGGAGAGCTACCAACCTGCAGGTTTTCACTCCAACCCTGTTCCTGGAGAGCTACCGTCCTGTAGGTTTTAACTCCAACCCTGTTCCTGGAGAGCTACCAACCTGCAGGTTTTCACTCCAACCCTGTTCCTGGAGCGCTACCATCCTGTAGGTTTTAACTCCAACCCTGTTCCTGGAGAGCTACCAACCTGTAGGTTTTCACTCCAACCCTGTTCCTGGAGAGCTACCAACCTGTAGGTTTTCACTCCAACCCTGTTCCTGGAGAGCTACCGTCCTGCAGGTTTTCACTCCAACCCTGTTCCTGGAGAGCTACCATCCTGTAGGTGTTCACTCTAACCCTCTTCCTGGAGAGCTACCATCCTGTAGGTGTTCACTCTAACCCTGTTCCTGGAGACCTACCGTCCTGTAGGTGTTCACTCCAACCCTGTTCCTGGAGAGCTACCGTCCTGCAGGTTTTCACTCCAACCCTGTTCCCGGAGAGCTACCGTCCTGTAGGTTTTCACTCCAACCCTGTTCCTGGAGCGCTACCGTCCTGTAGGTTTTCACTCCAACCCTGTTCCTGGAGAGCTACCGTCCTGTAGGTTTTCACTCCAACCCTGTTCCTGGAGAGCTACCGTCCTGTAGGTTTTCACTCCAACCCTGTTCCTGGAGAGCTACCGTCCTGTAGGTTTTCACTCTAACCCTGTTCCTGGAACGCTACCGTCCTGTAGGTTTTCACTCCAACCCTGTTCCTGGAGAACTACCGTCCTGTAGGTTTTCACTCCAACCCTGTTCCTGGCGAGCTACCGTCCTGTAGGTTTTTGGCTCCCACCCTAATCTAGCACACCTGATTCTAATAATTAGCTGGTTGAGAAGCTGAATCAGATGAGTTACAACTGGGGTTGGAGTGAAAACCTACAGGAGGGTAGCTCTCCAGGAACAGGGTTGGAGAGCCCTGGCCTATATAGTGCACTTCTTGTGACCAAAGCCCTGGTCAAAAGTAGTGCACTACATACGGAATAAGGTGGCATTTGGGACACAAGCTACTGGATGGGGTTTGTGGATGATGAGCATGTGTCACATGTTGCATGTCTGTGGATGTGATTGTGGATTGAGGGGCATTATTATGTCATACAGGTTACGGGACTCAGACAGTATTCTTCTATGTGTTTCTCTCTGTCTCTCTGCCTCTCTCTCTATCTCTCCCAGTCAGTTTTTATCACTACTTGTTGTCAAATCAGTGCGGCTGTCTCCTTCCTCCCTCTTGTACTTCTTGACATAGTACATTCCCACTCCCCTCCATGTTTAAAAATAGGGGTCTCAGAACTGAAGAAGCATTGGACCTCCAGTTGATTTACACGAACATACTCAACACTCATTGGTGGCAGGGCAGGCAGCGTGCAATGTGATCCACTGCCCCCAGGTATACTATCCACACTTACGCTATGTAGCGTGCTCTCAATCTGTTAGGTCTTAAAAACCCATGAAAACACTCCTTTGAAAACTCAGTGCAAAGCATGCCTCCCAGCATCACCCAACCTCAGTGTATAGAGTCAGGGTAGTCCTAAATGGCACCCTATTCCTCATATGGTTCAATGCTTTTGACCAGAGCCCTATGGGTAGTAGTAGTGCACTACATAGGGAATAGGGTGCTATTTGGGACATGATCAGTCAGACTAGAGGGACCTATGGATGTAATTAACCAGCTAGCGATATGAATGCTCTTATTTTGTCTTTACATTTTAGTCATTTAGTATACACTCTTATCCAGAGCAACTTACAGAAGAAATTAGGGTTAGTTGCCTCGCTCAAGGGAACACTGACAGATCTTTCACCTGGTCAGCTCTGGGAATCGAACCAGCAACCTCCCAAGTACTGGCTAAGCGCTCTTAACCACTAGGTTACCTTCATAGGTATGTTTAACATTCTGTTTATATTATAATGCACCACAGCTGGGTCTATTAGCTGTAATAGGCTTCTTGGCTGACCTAGAAAAAATGTATGAAATAAACATTGAGTTTATTCAACTAGCCTAGCTAGCTAGCCTGCTAACTGGAAAAACATAACAGAGACCCATTGGAAAATCTCAGGGTGATAAAAAACGACTTTAAAAATATTCCAGTGTTCTTCAATCAAGTTAGTTTTGTGGCCTAAGAGCAGTGTAAAAAATCAAGTGTAAAAACAGAAGATTTCAATTCCACCATCTCTCTGATCTCAGAGAAGAAACAATAGACTTGTAATATTATAACTTATAATGAGATATTTTAGGTAGGTAGCAGTGCTGTGTAATTTTACCGGACAACTTTCTCAAGCGTTCTGGAAAGAAATGCTGTCGGCATGCTCAACCGGTGTCGTTCATTCAGCCGACAGAATCCTTCAACCGGTTCTCCCCATTAAGCAACGAGTCGGAGTCAGAGGCCGAGCCTTTTCTGGGGTCTCCCAGCCTTTTCTGGGGTCTCCCAGCCCTTTCTGGGGTCTCTCTTCTGAGCCGCCAAAGTCTCCCACCATTAGCTCTGACAAATTGAAAACCCTAGTCATTGGCGACTCCATTACCCGCAGTATTAGACTTATAAAGAATCATCCAGCGATCGTACACTGTTTACCAGGGGGCAGGGCTACCGACGTTAAGGCTAATCTGAAGATGGTGCTGGCAAAGGCTAAAACGGACGAGTATAGGGATATTGTTATCCACATCGGCACCAACGATGTTAGGATGAAACAGTCAAGAGGTCACCAAACGCAACATAGCTTCAGAGTGTAACTCAGCTAGAAATATGTGTCGGCATCGAGTAATTGCCTCTGGCCCCCTCCCAGTTAGGGGGAGTGATGAGCTCTACAGCAGTCTCCAACTCAATCGCTGGTTGAAAACTGTTTTCTGCTCCTCCCAAACTATAGAATTTGTAGATAATTGTCCCTCTTTCTGGGACTCACCCACAAGTAGGACCAAGCCTGGCCTGCTGAGGAGTGACAGACTCCATCCTAGCTGGAGGGGTGCTCTCATCTATCAACGTAGGCAGGGCTCTAACTCCTCTAGCTCCACAATGAGATAGGGTGCAGGCCAGGCAGCAGGCTGTTAGCCAGCCTGCCGCCTTAGTGGAGTCTGCCACTAGCACAGTCAGTGTAGTCAGCTCAGCTATCCCCATTGAGACCGTGTCTGAGCCTCGTTCTAGGTTGTGCAAAACAAAACAAGGCGGTGTTCGCTTTAGCAATCTCACTGGAATAAAGACCTCCTCTATTCCTGCCATTGTTGAAAGAGATTGTGATATCTCATGTCTCAAAATAGGATTACTTAATGTTAGATGCCTCACTTCTAAGGCAGTCATAGTCAATGAACTAATCACTGATCATAATCTTGATGTGATTGGCCTGGCTGAAACATGGCTCAAGCCTGATGAATTTACTGTGTTAAATGAGGCCTCTCCTCCTGGTTACACGTGTGACCATATCCCCGCGCATCCTGCAAAGGCGGAGGTGTTGCTAACATTTATGACAGCAAATTTCAATTTACAAAAAAAAAAGACTGCCTTATCGTCTCTTGAGCTTCTAGTCATGAAATCTATGCAGCCTACTCAATCACTTTTTATAGCTACTGTTTACAGGCCTCCTGGGCCGTATACAGCGTTCCTCACTGAGTTCCCTGAATTCTGTTGGAGGAGATCTTCGTGGGCTATACTCAGCCTTGTCTCAGGGTAGTAAGTTGGTGGTTTGTTGATATCCCTCTAGTGATGTGGGGGCTGTGCTTTGGCAAAGTGGGTGGGGTTATATCCTACCTGGTTGGCCCTGTCCCGGGGTATCGTTGGACGGGGCCACGGTGTCCCCCGACCCACCGATGTTTCAGTCTCCAGTATCTATGCTGCAATAGTCTATGTGCTGGGGGGCAAGGGTCAGTCTGTCGTATCTGGTGTATTTCTCCTGTCTTATATGGTGTCCTGTGTGAATTTAAGTAAGCTTCCTCTAATTCTCTCTCTCTCCCTTTCTCCCTCCCCTCCCGGAGGACCTAAGCCATAGGATCATACCTCAGGACTACTTGACCTGGTGACTCCTGACTGTCCCCAGTCCACCTGGTCGTGCTGCTGCTCCAGTTTCAACTGTTCTGCCTGCGGCCAAGGGAACCGTGACCTGTTCACTGGACGTGCTACATTGTCCCGGACCTGCTGTTTTCGACTCTCTCTCTACCACACCTGCTGTCTCTAACTCTTAATGCTCTGCTATGAAAATCCAACTGACATTTTACTCCTGAGGTGCTGACCTGTTGCTCCCTCTACAACCTCTGTGATTATTATTTCACTCTGCTGGTCATCTATGAACATTTTAACATCTTGAAGAACGATCTGGCCTTAATGGCCATGTACTCTTATAATCTCCACCCGGCACAGCCAGAAGAGGACTGGCCACCCCTCAGAGCCTGGTTCCTCTCTAGGTTTCTTCTTAGGCTCCGGCCTTTCTAGGGAGTTTTTCCCTAGCCACCGTGCTTCTACATCTGCATTGCTTGCTGTTTGGGGCTTTAGGCTGGGTTTCTGCATAGCACTTTATGACATCTGCTGATGTAAGAAGGGCTTTATAAATATGATTGATTGATTGATGACTTTATAGGGAATAGGCTGCCATTTTAGGATGCTGCCCAGCACTGCTTCAGCAGCTGTCCCTAGAGAGGAGCTGTTTATCCTGCTTTGGTAACTATCAAGCTTGCGCCTCTGAATGATATAACATGTAAAAAATGTCAGCCATGTTTTTAGTTACCCTTGATAAGATCATCTAGCTAGTCAAAGAAATAACACTAAATATTGACCTTAGCGGCTCCGCTGTTACGGAGGATGCAGCAGACTGTGGGCCATGGCTGAGGCAGGGATGAGTAGGCTGCAGAGGCCTGCTTCTCTGCCTTTAAAGGGAGCAGTCACTCTCCTTAAAGGAAAATTCTATCCCAAATTTTTTTGGGGTAATTCTTTCATTAGTCCATTGTTTATATAGTCCCAAAATGTTTTGCATGTCAGAAATCAAGTTTTCAAGATGTATAATTTCCAAAGTACATTAATACAGCTGGTATGATGCATTTTGCATCATATGATGCGTTTTGCATCAAATACCAAAATATAGTTTTTGGATGGAATTTTCCTTTGAAGGGTATGGTTAGGGTATGGCCTTTTGGCTGTCAGGCCTTATGGGGTTGTTCCCACATGACCACCCACTGGGCACAAACTGGTTGAATTGATGTTGTTTGTCTCTGACTTTTACCAATGTGCTATTGTGAGAATGATTGTTGAGAGGTCCACTGTTGCTATCAAAGCCATTCCAAAGGGTAGGTTTAACAGAGCAAATGAAATGGGACCATATTTTATCAATCATCAATGATGTTATGTAGGCCAATATAGCATTTACAAAGTCATCAACAGCTATTGTTTAAATTCAACCCAGAATTCAACTAAAAATAGACAATGTCTAGGGTTTCAAGCTCTGGTTCATTTCAAAGGGTGTTATACATAGTTATGTTGAATTGTGTTTGGTTGTCAACACAACAAAATATCAACATTTGAAGGAGATGTATATTGTGTTTGTATAGTTCCATCTGTACCACTGACTTAGTCTGGCTTTAATACCAGTTTGGCTTTAAGTAAAGCATGTATATGTTGGATTCACATCTCAACCCAAAATATTTGACTAAATCAAATCAAACTTTATTTAAATTGCATTGAAAGTTTGAATTGATTTAGATTTTTGGTTGAGATGCGGATGTGAATCCAACATAGCAATTATTATATTGTACTGGCATTAAAGCCAAGCAAAGTCAGTGGCACAGAGGGAACTATAAAAGGAGGATAAATCTCCTTCAAATGTTGATATTTGGATATGTTGACAACCAAACACAATTCATTATCACTTTGAAATACAATAAGTAGCCTATTAACTTATCGACAAGTTAACAAATGATATGTTGGATTCACGTCTCCAACTCAAGCCAGTGGATCAGAGGGAACTATAAATCCATAATAATTGAGAATTTCAATAAGCATTTCTCTACGGCTGGCCATGCTTTCCACCTGGCTACCCCTACCCCGGTCAACTGCCCGGCACCCTCCACAGCAACCCGCCAAAGCCCCCACTATTTCTCCTTCACCCAAATCCAGATAGCTGATGTTCTGACAGAGCTGCAAAATCTGGACCCATACAAATCAGCCGGGCTAGACAATCTGGACCCTCTCTTTCTAAAATTATCTGCCGAAATTGTTGCAAACCCTATTACTAGCCTGTTCAAGCTCTCTTTCGTATCGTCTGAGATTCCCAAAGATTGGAAAGCTGCCGCAGTCATCCCCCTCTTCAAAGGGGGTGACACTCTAGACCCAAACTGCTACAGACCTATATCTATCCTACCCTGTCTTTCTAAGGTCTTTGAAAGCCAAGTTAACAAACAGATTACCGACCATTTCGAATCCCACCATACCTTCTCCGCTATGCAATCTGGTTTCAGAGCTGGTCATGGGTGCACCTCAGCCACGCTCAAGGTCCTAAACAACGTCATAACCGCCATAGATAAGACATTACTGTGCAGCAGTATTCATCGACCTGGCCAAGGCATTCGACTCTGTCAATCACCACATTCTTATCGGCAGACTCGACAGCCTTGGTTTCTCAAATTATTGCCTCACCTGGTTTACCAACTACTTCTCTGATAGAGTTCAATGTGTCAAATCAGAGGGCCTGTTGTCCGGACCTCTGGCAGTCTCTATGTGGGTGCCACAGGGTTAAATTCTCGGGCCGACTCTCTTCTCTGTATACATCAATGATGTTGCTCTTGCTGCTGGTGATTCTCTGATCCACCTCTACGCAGACGACACCACTCTGTATACTTCTGGCCCCTCTTTGGACACTGTGTTAACTAACCTCCAGACGAGCTTCAATGCCATACAACTCTCCTTCCGTGGCCTCCAACTGCTCTTAAACGCAAGTAAAACTAAATGCATGCTATTCAGTCGATCACTGCCCACACCTGCTCGCCCGTCCAGCATCACTACTCTGGACGGCTCTGACTTAGAATACATGGACAACTACAAATACCTGGGTGTCTGGTTAGACTGTAAACTCTCCTTGCAGACTGACATTAAGCATCTCCAATCCAAAATTAAATCTAGAATCGGCTTCCTATATCGCAACAAAGCAGCCTTCACTCATGCTGCCAAACATACCCTTGTAAAACTGACCATCCTACCGATCCTTGACTTCGGTGATGTCATCTATAAAATAGCCTCCAACACTCTACTCAACAAACTGGATTCAGGCTATCACAATGCCATCCGTTTTGTCACCAAAGCCCCATACACCACCCCCCATTGCGACCTGTACGCTCTCGTTGGTTGGCCCTCGCTTCATACTCGTCGCCAAACCCACTGGCTACAGGTTATCTACAAGTCTCTGCTTGGTAAAGTCCCGCCTTATCTCAGCTCACTGGTCACCATAGCAGCACCCACTCGTAGCACGCGCTCCAGCAGGTGTATCTCACTGGTCCCCCCCAAAGCCAATTCCTCCTTTGGTCGTCTTTCCTTCCAATTCTCTGCTGCCAATGACTGGAACGAACTGCAAAAATCTCTGAAGCTGGAGACTCATATCTCCCTCACTAGCTTTAAGCACCAGCTGTCAGAGCAGCTCACAAATCACTGCACCTGTACATAGCCCATCTGTAAACAGCCCATCTATCTACCTACCTCATCCCTATACTGTATTTTTTTTTTATCTTGCTCCTTTGCACCCCAGTATCTCTACTTGCACATTCATCTTCTGCACATCTACCATTCCAGTGTTTAATTGCTATATTGTAATTACTTCGCCACCATGGCCTATTTATTGCCTTAACTTACCTCATTTGCTCTTACTGTACATAGACTTTTTGTTTTCTTTTGTTCTACTGTATTATTGACTGTATGTTTTGTTTATTCCATGTGTAACTCTGTGTTGTTGTATGTGTCGAATTGCTACGCTTTATCTTGGCCAGGTCGCAGTTGCAAATGAGAACTTGTTCTCAACTAGCCTACCTGGTTAAATAAAGGTGAAATAAAAAATAAAATAAAAAACTATCCAAGCAGTAAATACATCTCCTTTAATAATTGCTGATATTTGGTTGCGTTGTCAACCAAACACAATTCAATATTACTTTTGTAAGACAGTAAATAGCCTAAAGTGAAGTCTATCTTAGAAACTAATGTAACATTCAACTTTAAGATGAGTAACACATCTATGGCCACGTTGAGGTCATTGTAACTATAAATGTCTTCTTATGTAATCATAGAAAGAGTGCATATTCAAGATAGAATGTATAGGTCATCACAGGTCTGTGAAGATCTTCACAGCTGCTGTAATAATCTGTGCAGAATCTCGAACGGCAGTGATCATCTGCACCGTGTACTTTTAATGTAATCTCAACTGCAATCCAGTTTGGTTCTGCTATTAGATGAAGCAAAGTGATAACATATTAATCTGACATTGTATTCCCATTTGAACTTTGCTGTGCTTTTAAATGGTTGAAAGCGCGGTAATAGAGATTTGGGTGACAACTAAACCAAAAATGAGACATTGCTTTCCATTGGAATTTTGTTGTGCTTTTAGATGGTTGAAAGCATAGTGTGATAACACATGGAAAATTCAATTAAACTTTTGGCTGTCTTTTTGAGTGGGTGAAAATAGATTCTAATCTCATTGATCAACATCTCAACCAAATATTAACCAGGTTTAAATGGCGTAGTGTGCCCAGTAGGCAGTTGTCTTTCTGATCACAGTGAGTTAAGAGCTATCTGCAGAAAGAGAGAGAGAAGGTAGAGCGAAGGAGAGAGAGAGAGAGGAAAGAGAGACAGAGAGAGGGAGAAAGAGAGAGCCCCACCTATCAGCACAAACACAGGACAAACTGTTGATTTGAGATTTTTTTTGGCACATGTATGTCAGGCAGGCAGGCCAAGTGCCGGGGTCTGTGAATGCGGATAGGAGTGGCTGGAGGACAGACAGACAGCTGTCCCTTATCCAATCCACTCTCTCTTCTCACCTCTAACCTCTCTCTCCACTCTCTCTTCTCACCTCTAACCTCTCTCTCCACTCTCTCTTCTCACCTCTAACCTCTCTCTCCACTCTCTCTTCTCACCTCTAACCTCTCTCTCCACTCTCTCTTCTCACCTCTAACCTCTCTCTCCACTCTCTCTTCTCACCTCTAACCTCTCTCTCCACTCTCTCTTCTCACCTCTAACCTCTCTCTCCACTCTCTCTTCTCACCTCTAACCTCTCTCTCCACTCTCTCTTCTCACCTCTAACCTCTCTCTCCACTCTCTCTTCTCACCTCTAATCTCTCTCTCCACTCTCTCTTCTCACCTCTAACCTCTCTCTCCACTCTCTCTTCTCACCTCTAACCTCTCTCTCCACTCTCTCTTCTCACCTCTAACCTCTCTCTCCACTCTCTCTTCTCACCTCTAACCTCTCTCTCCACTCTCTCTTCTCACCTCTAACCTCTCTCTCCACTCTCTCTTCTCACCTCTAACCTCTCTCTCCACTCTCTCTTCTCAACTCTAACCCCTCTCTCCACTCTCTCTTCTCACCTCTAACCTCTCTCTCCACTCTCTCTTCTCACCTCTAACCCCTCTCTCCACTCTCTCTTCTCACCTCTAACCTCTCTCTCCACTCTCTCTTCTCACCTCTAACCTCTCTCTCCACTCTCTCTTCTCACCTCTAACCTCTCTCTCCACTCTCTCTTCTCACCTCTAACCTCTCTCTCCACTCTCTCTTCTCACCTCTAACCTCTCTCTCCACTCTCTCTTCTCACCTCTAACCTCTCTCTCCACTCTCTCTTCTCACCTCTAACCTCTCTCTCCACTCTCTCTTCTCACCTCTAACCTCTCTCTCCACTCTCTCTTCTCACCTCTAACCTCTCTCTCTCTCCACTCTCTCTTCTCACCTCTAACCTCTCTCTCCACTCTCTCTTCTCAACTCTAACCTCTCTCTCCACTCTCTCTTCTCATCTCTAACCTCTCTCTCCACTCTCTCTTCTCACCTCTAACCTCTCTCTCCACTCTCTCCTGTCTCCTCACTATCCCATGCCCCTTCTCTTTCTCTCTCTCTCTCTCTCTCTCTCTCTCTCTCTCTCTCTCTCTCTCGCTCTCTCTCTCTCTCGCTCTCTCGCTCTACTCACTCTCTCTCGCTCTCTCTCTCCACTCACTTTCAGCTCATTCCTGGTCCTTTAGCTTGGTGAAGACAGAAAACACAAGAAAGCATCAGAAGGCATTTCTAAAAATGTAGACGCTCTGTTATTTTTGTGTAGAAATATATTACTTCACTGGACACTTCTCTGAAATTGCCAAATATCCAAAGCTAATTTAGGGGTAGCTTATTTTTGTTGTCTTGTGTATACAGTATTTTGCAACATCCCTTCTTAGCATTTGGGAATATTTATAAGCATGAAGGTTTACATTGCTCAATTCAGACCAAACAAAAACATAACTGGAGAGAGAGAGGAATGCGATGAGGAATGAAACCCAAGTGTTTGTTTAACAATATTTAAAAGATGACTTTTCTTGTGCTGTCTAAAATTGAAACATCAATCCACCATCCAAGATCTATCATCCAACGTCCACCATCCAACATCCACCATCCACCATGACAGTCACAGAGTCCCAGAGAGAGAGTGGATGTACACTGCAGTGCTGTGTGTCGGCTCAGTTGGTGGAAGGCGGGAGGGAGGCACAACAAATTCCTCCATGTTTTTCAGTTAGTCAGTGTGGAGGGGGGCCATGCTGTAGTCCACTGAACCCTGCCTGACCTCTGTGAGCGCGCTCCGTTGGGTGCAGGGAACCCCTCGCTCAGCCCCATTCAGCTCCGTCCATAATGAGATCATTACCAACAGTTAATTAAAAGCGATGCGTCTTCTAAAACTTTTCCCCGTATCGCATTGTTTTGAACAATTGCATCCCTTGTGGACGTGCGAGGATGAAAGGGTGAGCCAAACGGAGGAGATCGCCTATTGTCCTCCCTCCTGAGAAACTGTCTTCCCTCTCTTTTCGCCTTTCAATGAATGCTTTGTTTTCTGTGGCATGGTGGGCTCTCCAGGGTTCAGGGGGACGCTACCGTGCCATGCCCTGCCCGGGTGTTTGTGTGCTGGGGATGGGGTTGGGTATGGGGATGGAGAGTCTATGGACTGTAGGATTGTTACTGTATAGTGCACTACTTTGGGCCATGGTCAAAATTAGTTCACTATATAGGGAATAAGGTGCCATTTGGGACATAGTCAATCATTTTAGAAGTTTCCAGATTATTTTAGCTGTTTTCTTCCATGTCTGCAGTGTGAGAGAATGTTCCTGGCCCTTTTAGGAAAACCTGGAATAATTAATTATTCTATAATTTGTCTCTCTTTACCTCTCTCTGGTTGACAACACTGGCGGACACATGTTCCAGCATTGCTGTCTGTATCAGTGGGGAATGAAGGCTCTCATCCCTTATCTGTTGTGAGTGTGTGCTGTGTGTGTGTGTGCGCTGTGTACTGTGTGCTGTGTGTACATGTAGTCATTCAGCTAGGCCTTGGAACATGGAAATGAATCGTCCTTCCATACCAGACTTATGGAAGGAGTATGTTGGGTTTATCTCAAGTGACGGTGCCACTCACCTCTCGTCCTATCACTGAGGACTGAGGCTGCGTCTGCGACCTTGGGGGGGACCTGAAGGACGTTCACTATCTGTCCTGTTCCCATGCCACGGAGGTATAGATGAGGAGAGCTGACTGTTGGAGGGTGAGCGAACGCACTCCGATACGGGCCAGAGAGAGAGAGGGAGAAAGAGTCCAAGAGGCCTTCAGACGGAAATGACCGCTATCAGATAGAAAACACAGAGGTTGCGTCCCAAAGTGCACTATCTTTTACCATGGACCTATCAGGGGCCACAGGGCTTTGGTTAAAAGTAGTGCACTATATAAGGAATAGAGTGTCATTTGGGATCCAAGCAAAGACACACACAGTATAGTGTTGAAATGATGGTTTATTATTGGAAAAGTATGATACAAAAGTGAAACTGTGATCAAAGGCAAAGTACATGAGATGAGGTTGTTTGAAGTTTCTCTGAAGAGAGACTCCCCTGGCTGAAACCTTGTTTATACTCTGCCTTAGGAGACTATGAGACAAGACTATGTTATTACTGATGTCATTCACTCAACTATCGTTGCAAATGGCACCCTTTTCCATCTTTAGTGCACTACTTTTGCGCTGGGCCAATAGGGCTCTGGTCTAAAGTAGTGCACTATAAAGGGAACAAGGTACCATTTGGGATGAAGGCCATGTCTTTTAACTTAAAATCCTCCTTGAAAAATAACTCTTATGGATGGCTTATGTAATGTTGTCATTCACAAGGTCAAAGGTCATGATAATGATGTTCCGCTGTAGAGGACAGAAGAGTGTGATTAAGGCAGCTAACTGTACACTCAGAAATAAAGGTTTAGATTTGTTCCTAAAGGGGTAGAACTGCTTGTCACTGAGATGGTACCCTGTTAGGTCCTCCTTTGTACTTTTCGTTATAGGTATATAATTGTACCGCAGTTCATACCTCGGACAGTACCTTTCTCCACAGGTACAAAAGCATGCTTTTTTTCTTTATATAGTACCACCACAGTGACAAAGCCATTTGCATCTTTTATGTGGCAAATTTGTTCCTCTACCATAGACCACTCAAACGGGTACAACACTTTTGCTCGCGGGTGGCCAAAAATAACTATCTTAGTGAAGGCCATGCCCGTACTAAGCCACGCCTCCAATATCATTTCCCAGTGTGACTTGCCTTTTTTAGTGAACTGTAGAGTTAGAACCCATGCCTGTCTTTGTTAGTGTCAGAGACATGGTTGTTGAATTTGTTTATTTTCAGTCCTGTGGCCTTCACCAAGTGAGTTTCTAGATGTATACTATAATTCAAATTCAACTCTTTATGACAATACACTTCATATCTCATAAGGACTTATTTTGAGGCCTAGTTTTACCCTAATACAGTGAGTGGCCTGAAACTTATGGTTTACAGGCAACATCAGACCTGCAAGAAGGCTTGCAAAACTCCAGTAACTTTTCCAAAATTCCCAGATTTTCAAATATCTTGGTTTTAAGGATTTCCTGCTCATTCTCAACCTGTGAAAGTTATCAGAATTTTGCAAACCACATTATATTATGAGACTACCTAATCCATTTAAACTGAAACAACTTTTTCAGTAACGGGTGCAACAAATCAAACTAACTGATTGGATTAGTTTAGAAACATCTACATTATTTATTTTTGTGTTGCATAAGAGTAATCAATCAATCAATGTACCTGCAAAAACACAGATATTAAATACTTTTAAAAAAATCTACCTGCAGTAGAGCATTCTGGGAAATATGATGTTGATAATAATAATTATGGTACAGATGTGCCTTTTTAGGGTACCACTCCAGTGAGTAGTTCCTTTTAGGTGGCAAAAATTCATAATTGTACTTTATGGTGGGTATTAAGTGTACACAAATTACATTTGTACCCTGTGAAACAGATTTGTACCTTCACATTGTACCCCCTTTTTTGAGAGTGAGAGTGTGACGATTGTACCTTTATATTCAAAATATTGGGTGCAAAAATGTACCGTTATCCTCTTTATCCGCACATGTACCCTGAAAGGTACTGAACAGTACCCTGTGCAATCATTGTGTATACCTCTTAAGGTACGTTATGTGTATTTCGATATTTTTGTACCCCAGGGAACAATACCATACCCTTATTTCTAAGACTGCAACTGTATGTTATCGCTCAAGTAAAGACAGCTGGGTAAATAAACCAAGTACAAATTGGCTTGGTGAAAGGGAGAGACATACTGTACTTACACAGAGATGCTGAAGGCAATGGTTCGTACAGCCCACCCATTACTATTGTGCTGATCGCAACCTTACTGTGCTGGCTTGCATCTTTTATTTTCCACTATGGTTAAATCAACTATTATGCTTGACGTGTATAATGTTGGATGCATAACTAGGCCACAGCTCAGCTCAACTCAGCTCAGTAGTGTGAACAGTATAATAGTCTGGGCCTTGCTTTGTTCCAGTCCTGTAGCCTCCTCCGTTGTCTCTCTGTCTGTGAGTGTTGAGGAGGGAGGTTGAAGAGAGCGATTTGTAGAATGGAAAAGGTTCCTCCTCCAGGTTCCTTCCTCTTAACCCCTGTGAGATACTTTTGTTGCCATGTAATAATGACTCCACACACACACACACACACACACACACACACACACACACACACGCACACACGCACACACACACACACGTACGCACCCACCCACGCACGCATGCACTTACAAACGCACGCAAAAGCTTTTGTGTGTTTGTGTTGCGTGCGCTCGGCTTCTCTCCATGGCGCCCTTTCACCTGTACCTGCCTGCCGCAGGTGTGTAATTAAGGCTAACCTCTCCTGTTCCAACACCATGCTGACAAGATTTACACTTCACTGAGAACCTCTACTTCACAACACCAAGGCCCGCCCACCACCTCCGACCATCTCTCTCTCTCTGTGGGAATGTGGGCTGAGTGTAGCGACAAGCTTACTTGGAAAGTCCACCGATATACAGTTTTTACATTTTGTATCAATTAGTTGAGCAAAAAAGTAAAAATTCTGAATAAATCCCAGTGCAAGAATCAGAAATTCCATCAAAATAAAAAACGGAACCCTCCAGAACCCTTTGAACTATTCAGAACTTCTCATGCCCTCCCCCCTTCTCTCCCCACTCTCCTGTGAGGCTTATCTCTGTGAGGCGGAGGGAGGTAGCGTGGGCGTCTTCTCCCCCCAGGCAGGGAATTTGTCCCAGATAGCACCCTATTCCCTATGTAGTGCACTACTTTTGTTTAAAAGTAGTGCACTATACAGTATATTATGGTGCCATTTGGGCACAACCAGGAACTCACCCTAAGGCAGCCCTGTGACCTAGGTGAAAGCAGACTCTAACACTGCTTCACATGTTGATCTGTAGTGTTTTACAGGTAGAGATGGGTGGAGAGCAGAGCAAGAGGGTGATTCAGCCTCAAGCTACTGCCAAGTCGAGACACACCTATGCCTCTGTATTCTCATTAGCCTGTTTGAGGGTATTTTTTGGGGAAAAACATTACGACAGAGAGAGAAAGAGAGAGAATGATAGAGTGAGAGAGAGTTTGAGAGCGTTGAACAAAAAAAACAAGTATTTGAAATAGTATTTGAACCCAGGTTTAGTTCCCTACTAAAGACTGTTTGCCACACTTTAGAGGCAATGAAACCACCAGATGACATCACATTCAGATTCAGAACCAGTGGGCATACTGTCCTCTTTTACAATTAGGACCTTTTAGGACATGTTAATGGAAAACTGCTGTTTCACTCTGAAAACAAAAGGAACACTTCAACAAAATAGCTCAATAAGTCTCTGCAGGTTTCTTTGAAATACAAAGTTCAGTGGGGACTTTATTGGAAGAAGAAACAAAACCATACGGTATGAAACTAACTCATCGAAACGACGGAGTTCCGGCCGAGTCGTCGTAAGAAAGGCTTGAAGACTGTCCGCGGTCCTCCATTAAAAAGAGATGATGTCCCAAATGGTATCCTATTCCCTATATAATGCACTACTTTTGACCAGGGCCTATAGGGCTCTGGTCAAAAGTAGTGCACTACATAGGGAATAGGGTGCCATTTGAGACCTACACCAAGACGCCGCGTGAATGAACACGTCATGGATGTCATGTCGACCATGACCCTTCACGGAAACATAAACAACTCCAATATTATTTGGTTGAGAAGTTAAGATTTATGTTCTTTTTCTTTGTTGTGTCGGACAGGACCATATCAGATGGCAAAAAAATACTGTCTCAACCCTTTCTCCCTCTCTCCATCCGTCGCCCGCTTGCCCTGAATTGGGAGGCATTACAAACAGATGTTGGACTTATACGTTCGAGGCACATTGTGTTCACAAGGAGGGCCTCTTTGGATAAAAAAAGAAGAAAACTGAATTGAATTATATGATATTTCTTTAATAGGATTCACTGGAAGCTTTTCAAAGCCTCAGTCTAGAGAGGACGTTTAGGACCAGCGAGGAGGAAATTATATGTCTTTGAAATACCAACCCAACATGCAGTGGTTAAGGGAAAAAACCTCCTGGTTATTTTCTTTTCAATTTAGCCTCAAAGATACACTGGCTAAATGTAACTTTCCAGGAGGACAGAATGGCTTTGTGATGAGATGTTTTTTTAATGGCAACTAAGCACAAATCCTTTTAATACAAAAATTACTCCCACGGAGACTCAAGGGACAATTAATGGTTTTATAATGTCGGATGCTTTATTTAACTATTCCACTAAAACCCTGACAATATGAATCAAACCAGCCGTTGATATAATCACAGAAAGTAGTACTGTAGTGTACACTTGGCAGGCATTGGAACGCAGTAAGCTACATTGGCAACATTCAAGGCAGATCACAGTGCAACACATTGCTCTCAGAGTTAAAATGTAACTCTTTTCCCAGTATCAGAGAGTTGGACTGTCTATCTTCATCCCAAATGGCAACCTATTCGCTATGGGCCCTGGTCAATTTAGTGCACAATACTGTATAGGGAATAGGGTGCCATTTGGGATACAACCTTTGTCTGCCTTTTGAAACACCATAGGAAAGCTCCATATGAGACAGACAGAGAGGCTGCACGACTGTGAAAAAACAATAAACAGGTATGGGAGGGAGGCGATTGCATGGGACTATCATTTTTCACTTACTGGAGCTAACCTGAAGTCCCCCAAAAATCTAAAAAGTAAGTGTATTGTTGACCAATGTTCTAATGATACCTATGCCATTGCCTGTCCTAGATCATGGGATTGTTAGCAAACGTAGTTCTACGCTAAGCTAGAGCTACCATGATAGACTAGAACATGCTAAATCTAATGCTAGGCTAGCGCTAGGCCTGAGCTAGGCTACAGCTAGAAGATGTTGCGTTAGCTGTTTGATCTGGCGAGGCACGACAGACAGCTCCAGCTGGAGATCAAAGGAGAGGAGCGCCTTTCCTGAAGAGCAGCAGAGGGAGGATTCCGCCCCCGTCATCCCCCCACCCCTCCCTCCCCCTGTCTCTGCTAGCGCTGCGCCACGCCAGATGTTCCCCTCCTCTCCGTGTCCCATCATGCTTGATAATTCCACGGCACCGTCGGCTCAGGCCGTGCCCCCTGACATTAAAGTGCAGCGCCGGCTGCTGCGTAGCTTTGAATTAGTCAGACTACAGACACTGAGGCTACAGGAGCAGCAGGGCAGGCAGACCCACGCTTTAGAGCAAAGCCCCAAACCCCCTCCTCCCCTCCACCCCCTAGAGCCCCCAGAGTGGGCCAAGCAAGCCTTCAGGCCGGGGGCATGATGCTGGGCCAATTACTGGTCCTGGTCTGTCCAGGGCTGTGTGTGTGTGTGTGTGTGTGTGTGTTTGTATGTGTGTGTCTGTGCATGTCTGTGCGTGTGTGCACGTGTTGAGCTTCTCTACAACGGCTCCAGGTTTCAGAATGATCAACATAGCCTTGTCTGTCAAGCCCAGTGCTGTCAGTCCCTCC
The DNA here is from genome assembly GCF_901001165.1 of Salmo trutta. Lineage (NCBI taxonomy): Eukaryota > Metazoa > Chordata > Actinopteri > Salmoniformes > Salmonidae > Salmo > Salmo trutta. The sequence continues at coordinate 26,321,050 of NC_042958.1, forward strand.
TCTCCTTCCCTGATTGAGTCACTGCCTTCGGGGCAGTTCCACTGGCACCAGCCCTGCTCTCCTGGTTGTCATTATACAGGTATACACACAGTGTGAGCAGGGCTGAAATTAGGGCGTGCGGCCCTGCCTGTGACAGCTAATGACAGGGCAGAGATGCTCAGGAGCAGACATGACACCAGCATCAGAGTTTAGAATGACTGTCTCCATATCCATGTCATGTGGTAAAAGCACAGCCCGCTGACCCTCCACTCACTCCCCTCTACCTCCATTCCACCCTACTGCCCTTCACCTCTCTACACCCCTCCACCACCAGCCGCAGGCCCAGTAGGAGCTTCAGAGAGCAGGTTACTGTCTACTGTCTGTTGGGATCAGGTGGTGTCTCCTTTGTCTCTGTCTCTGACTGTGTACTAAATGGCTTACATAGGGCCCTGGTCAAAAGTAGGGCAGTACATAGGGAACAAGGTGCCATCTGGGACGCAACCCTTGTCTCTGTCCTCCAGGGGCCTTCACAGACAGACAGACAGACAGATGGGAGATAAGTGTCTACAGACCAGGCCACAGGTGGTGCAACGGCTGCACACACGCACACGCGAACACACACACACACACACACACACACACACACACACACACACACACACACACACACACACACACGGTCAGCTGCTCTCTATCTCTCACCTCCTCTCCTCCCATACCCCCACCCTAGCCCAGCCTGCCAGTCTCTCAACACCAGGATTGGCCTGGGCTGATCCACAGAGACACTGGACCTATATCTCCTCAGTCGCTATGCAGGTGCAGGAAATATGGTATACTTGTATGAGCTATCTGTTCTTTTCCTTGATTATTTGCCCTCTAAAATGCTTGTTTCACCGAGACAGAATGTTTCTTTTTAATCATGATAATTGATTCTAGGTGATACACTAGCTAACTTTTCTTGAATCATCATATACGCTGCTGCTACAGTTTGTTTTCTGTAACTTATCCTAGTTCTACGTACATATCTACCTCAATGACCTCGTACCCCTGCACATTGACTCAGTACTCGTACCCCGTATACAGTATTTAGCCAAGTTATTGTTGTGTGATTTACTTTCTATCATTTCTCTATTTTCTTTCACTCTGTGTTGTTGGGAAGGACTGGTAAGCATTTCACTGTTAGTCTAAACTTGTTATTTACAAAGCATGTAATGAATATAATTGGATTTGAAAACATACAGTAGGCAGACTTGTTCACTGAGAATTGAAAACATGAAAGAGGGAAAACCCTGTATGAAGATTGCACCACTTTCCCAAATTCATAAATCAGGCCCTACATTGTTGTTAGAATGCGTTCACACACCACATGATTTATTACATCACCTGGGGCTGTTCTTATGTGCGCAACCTGCCCAGTGTGTTTCTACCACATTTCTGTTATGATTCCTCTCATAAAGACCACTTTGTTTCCCAACACACTTTTCCAAGGTCACGTACCCTGTTAAGGTTCTAACAGAGATCCTAAACAGTTCTCCCTCAAACCTTCCTTCACTCCAGTGAATGAAACACAGTTTAACAACCTCTTGGCACGTTGTAGCCTCCCTTTTGATGAATGAACACTAATATAATATAAAGTGTGTGTTGAACCACCCCCTCGCACACACACACACGCACGCACGCACACACACACACACACACACACACACACACACACACACACGTTTTATCCTGGCTTTCACCTGTCCCAGGCAGATTGGAGTCTGGTTGACATTGGTGTTAGAGAGCTCCTAGGCTTTGGTGAAATCACACTGTAAACCTCTCGTCTCCTTTTAAACTACAGAGCATTTGATGCTGCTTGTATGGCCCTGCTTGGGTTTGTGCTGCTAGGCCAGGTAATGTACCAGTTACTACTACCACACACTGCTGCTATAGGGCTCTGTTAATTGTACAGGCAGGGCTGTGTGTGTGTGTGTGTGTGTGTGTGTGTGTGTGTGTGTGTGTGTGTGTGTGTGTGTGTGTGTGTGTGTGTGTGTGTGTGTGTGTGTGCGTGGCCTGACTCATAGAAAAGGAGGTCATTGGAATATTACACAGTGTTGTTAGTTTAATGTCAATATCGCTGATTGTAAATAATAACACGTCTGGCCCAGTCTTTCAATAGCTACTTACAGTACCTGTCAGTTTCCTGTATAACAGTTTTAAAAGTGTGTCTATCTACACCAGACCATCTTCTCTTTGATCCTATCTACACACACTACTCCCGTTGTTCCCAGCAATTAGGATTACATGTGTTGGTCTATCTAATATTCTGCTGTAGCCTGAGAGGCTAGTCCGAGAGGCCGGCGGAGTCACAGCAGGGACTTTGCATTGCGTGACTTTCTGTTTTTGAAACGGAAGGGAGAAGATAGGATCTGCCTCTGATCTCTGTAATCACGTTAGTCGCGCTTGAACGTCGTTTTTTTCTCCTGCTGCGGGGATTCGTTCAGCACAAATAAACGCATATGATATGTTATACTGTATTTACAGGGGAGCTCCAGGCCCGATTAACTTGAGCTAAAACAAGTGTATGTGGTCCTTGTTTTGTGTTCCTGCCTCCTCTTTCTCCTTGTGCTCATTCTCTCTCTGTCTCTCTCTCTTGCTCTGTCCCTCTCTCCTTATTCTCTCCCCCTCTGCTCATTCTCTCTCTGCTGGTTATCGTGTTTGGTCAGAAATAGAAGAGCAACATTCCTCTGAGGCTGGTGGGCTTTTCCTCGGAGACATGACAGATTATTCTACATGTTCTCCACATGAGAAATGAGAAGGATCTGATCCCTCCCCTCTATCTCTCTCTTACTTTCTCCCTCTCTTTCTCCCTCTCTTTCTCCCTCTCTTTCTGTCTCTGTCTTACTCTCTTTCCTTCTCTCTTTCTTTCCCTTCTTTCTCCTCTGTCGTTTTACTCCTCTCTCTCTCTGTAAATGATTTCCTGTGTGTTGCAACGTGGACCTTTTTCTAGGACCTAACAGCAAAGAGACTTTGCTTCTGCATAAAACAGGAGAAATTCAGAGCTAAAAAAAACTAAAAAGACATTCATTTGTCTTTGTGTCAAAAGCCCCCTTTTATAAAGATGATAGAAATATCTAAATACTACTCAGCAAAAGGAACTGCAGGAGCGGAGTTATAATTTAACCTTCAAACCTGCCTAAATTGATTTTTTTTTCTCTCTCCCTCTCTCTCCTCCCTCTCTCTCTCTCTCTCTCTCTCTCTCCCTCTCTCTCTCGTCCCCTCTCCTCTCTCGATCCGCTCAACGCCTCTCTCTCATCCTCCTCCCGGACCATTTCCTCCCTCTCTCTCTCCCTCTCTCCCTCTCCCTCTCTTTCTTACCCTCTCCCTCATCTCCTCTCTCTCTCCTCTCGCTCTCTCTCTCTCCCTCTCTCCCTGCCCTCTCTCTCTCTGTCTCTCTCTCCC
>NC_042958.1:26324569-26337069 GCF_901001165.1 Salmo trutta
GTGGTGTAGTTGTTGAGCGGCTTCACCGTGGCTCTGAATGGGAGTCTGTTGGATGGCTGGCGTGGTGTAGTTGTTGAGCGGCTTCACACGTGGTCTGAATGGGAGTCTGGGATGGCTGGCGTGGTGTAGTTGTTGAGCGGCTTCACGTGGCTCGAATGGGAGTCTGTTGGATGGCTGGCGTGGTGTAGTTGTTGAGCGGCTTCACGTGGCTCTGAATGGGAGTCTGGATGGCTGGCGTGGTGTAGTTGTTGAGCGGCTACACGTGGCTCTGAATGGGAGTCTGTTGGATGGCTGGCGTGGTGTAGTGTTGAGCGGCTTCACCGTGGCTGAATGGGAGTCTGTTGGATGGCTGGCGTGGTGTAGTTGTTGAGCGGCTACACCGTGGCTGAATGGAGGTCTGTTGGAGCTGTTGAGCGGGGCTACACCGTGCTCTGAATGGAGGTCTGTTTGGATGGCTGGCGTTGGGTGTCGTTGTTGAGCGGCTTCAACCGTGGCTCTGAATGGGAGTCTGTGGAATGGCTGGCGTGGTGTAGATTGTTGAGCTGGCTACACCGTGGCTCTCTGAATGGGAGTCTGTTGGATGGCTGGCGGTGGTGTAGTTGTTGAGCGGCCTACAACGTGGGCTCTGAATGGAGTCTGTTGGATGGCTGGGCGTGGATGTAGTTGTTGAGCTGCTTCAACCGTGGCTCTGAATGGGAGTCTGTTTTGGATGGCTGGGTGGGTTGTAGTTGTTGAGCGGCTTCACCGTGGCTCTGAATGGGAGTCTGTTGGATGGCTGGACGTGGATGTTAGTGTTGAGCGGCTACAACGTTGGCTCTGAATGGGAGTATGTTGATGGCTGGCGTGGTGTAGTTGTTGAAGCGGCTTCACCGTGGCTCTGAATGGGAGTCTGTCTTGGATGGCTGGCGTCGGTTTAGTTGTTGAGCGGGCCTTCACCGTGGCTCTGAATGGAGTCTGTTGGATGGGCTGGCGTGGTGTAGTTGTTGAGCGGCTTCACCGTGGCTCTGAATGGGAGTCTGTTGGATGGCTGGCGTGGTGTAGTTGTTGAGCGGCTTCACCGTGGCTCTGAATGGGAGTCTGTTGGATGGCTGGCGTGGTGTAGTTGTTGAGCGGCTACACCGTGGCTCTGAATGGGAGTCTGTTGGATGGCTGGCGTGGTGTAGTTGTTGAGCGGCTTCACCGTTGGCTCTGAAGGGAGTCTGTTGGATGGCTGGCGTGGTGTAGTTGTGAGCGGCTTCACCGTGGCTCTGAATGGGAGTCTGTTGGATGGCTGGCGTGGTGTAGTTGTTGAGCGGCTTCACCGTGGCTCTGAATGGGAGTCTGTTGGATGGCTGGCGTGGTGTAGTTGTTGAGCGGCTTCACCCGTTGGCTCTGAATGGGAGAGTCTGTTGGATGGCTGGCGTGGTGTAGTTGTTGAGCGGCTTCACCGTGGCTCTGAATGGGAGTCTGTTGGATGGCTGGCGTGGTTGTAGTTGTTGAGCGGCTACACCGTGGCTCTGAATGGGAGTCTGTTGGATGGCTGGCGTGGTGTAGTTGTTGAGCGGCTTCACCGTGGCTCTGAATGGGAGTCTGTTGGATGGCTGGCGTGGTGTAGTTGTTGAGCGGCTACACCGTGGCTCTGAATGGGAGTCTGTTGGATGGCTGGCGTGGTGTAGTTGTTGAGCGGCTTCACCGTGGCTCTGAATGGGAGTCTGTTGGATGGCTGGCGTGGTGTAGTTGTTGAGCGGCTTCACCGTGGCTCTGAATGGGAGTCTGTTGGATGGCTGGCGTGGTGTAGTTGTTGAGCGGCTACACCGTGGCTCTGAATGGGAGTCTGTTGGATGGCTGGCGTGGTGTAGTTGTTGAGCGGCTACAACCGTGGCTCTGAATGGGAGTCTGTTGGATGGCTGGCGTGGTTGTAGTTGTTGAGCGGCTTCACCGTGGCTCTGAATGGGAGTCTGTTGGATGGCTGGCGTGGTGTAGTGTTGAGCGGCTTCACCGTTGGCTCTGAATGGGAGTCTGTTGGATGGCTGGACGTGGTTGTTAGTTGTTGAGCGGGCTACACCGTTGGCTCTGAATGGGAGAGTCTGTTGGATGGCTGGCGTGGGTTGTAGTCTTTGAGCGGCTTGCACAGTTGGCTCTGCATGGGAGTCTGTTGGATGGCTTGCCTGTGGTTTTAGTTGTTGAGCGGCTTCACCGTGGCTCGGAATGCGGAGTTCTGTTGGATGGCTGGCGTGGTGTAGTTGTTAGAGCGGCTTCACCGTGGCTCTGAATGGGAGTCTGTTGGAGGGCTGGCGTGGTGTAGTGTTGAGCGGCTTCACCGTGGCTCTGAATGGGAGGTCTGTGGATGGCTGGCGTGGTGTAGTTGTTGAGCGGCTACACCGTGGCTCTGAATGGGAGTCTGTTGGATGGCTGGCGTGGTGTAGTTGTTTGAGCAGGCTTCACCGTGGCTCTGAATGGGAGTCTGTGGACTGAGTTGTTGATGGCTTGGCGTGGTGTGAGTCTCGTAGTTGAGCGGGCTTTCACCCGTGGATCTGAATGGAGTCTGTTGATGGCTGGCCGTGTTTAGTTGGTTGAGCGGCTTCACCGTGGCTCTGAATGGGAGTCTGTTGGATGGTGGCGTGTGGTGTAGTTGTTGAGCGGCTTCACCGTGGCTCTGAATGGGAGTCTGTTGGATGGCTGGCGTGGTGTAGTTGTTGAGCGGCTTCACCGTGGCTCTGAATGGGAGTCTGTTGGATGGCTGGCGTGGTGTAGTTGTTGAGCGGCTTCACCGTGGCTCTGAATGGGAGTCTGTTGGATGGCTGGCGTGGTGTAGTTGTTGAGCGGCTTCACCGTGGTCTGAATGGGAGTCTGTTGGATGGCTGGCGTGGTGTAGTTGTTGAGCGGCTACACCGTGGCTCTGAATGGGAGTCTGTTGGATGGCTGGCGTGGTGTAGTGTTGAGCGGCTTCACCGTGGCTCTGAATGGGAGTCTGTGGATGGCTGGCGTGGTGTAGTTGTTGAGCGGCTACACCGTGGCTCTGAATGGGAGTCTGTTGGATGGCTGGCGTGGTGTAGTTTGTTTGAGCGGCTTACACCGTGGCTCTGAATGGGAGTCTGTTGGATGGCTGGCGTGGTGTAGTTGTTGAGCGGCTTCACCGTGGCTCTGAATGGGAGTCTGTTGGATGGCTGGCGTGGTGTAGTTGTTGAGCGGCTACACCGTGGCTCTGAATGGGAGTCTGTTGGATGGCTGGCGTGGTGTAGTTGTTGAGCGGCTTCACTGTGAGTTTTGGATATTCAATAAAAAAATGTAAAAAGGTCAAGATCACTTTCTGAGTCAAAATGGAAGCCGAGATCTACAACTCCGATTTTTGTTCCGCTCTTCCACTGCAGTTACCGGTTCTCACAGTAACATTGTCATGACGGGATAGCAGTTCAGTCACCAGCAGCACAAAGGGAAGGGAAGGGTGGTGTGAGAGCTAACGCACTTGCGCTCACACAAACACACACACACACATACACAAACACATCCCATGAGCCAACCAGGTGGTGTGACAGCCAGCGCCAGCCTGAAGGGAATGCTTGCAACATTGTGTCACTTGAGTGTCCGTTTGGGGAAAACAATGGGGACAGCCGTCTCATAGACCAACAGGCGTCGAGCTGTCAGTGAGATAGGGTGTCATCCGATTCTACACATCTAGACACCCCTCCCTCTTCTGGTGCTGATCCAATTATGGGTGGTTGTGTGTGTGTGCATTTCTCTGTGTGTGTGTCTTCAAAAACCTCCTATCATTCATGTGATGTGACTGTGATAAGCATGGTGTCTGCAGCCAGCTCGCTCAAGATCCTCTGCGAAATTCGACGTCCTTCCAGGTTAGCGGCATGTCAAGGGATAACTTCAAAACCGGCCACCAGGGGCAACAGTGAGGGCTATTACCATCAAACAGCCTTGTGTTTTGCTAGGGGATGGTGGATAGCCAGCCCTGAGGGTCACATGTTCAATCCCAGTGCTAAGCACTCATTATTATATATATTCTTTAACCCTATCCCAAACCTTAACCCTTAACTTAACCATTCGTAATGAATGACTAAACTTAACCTTTGAAATGTGACGTTTATTTACAAACGTTGAACTCTGCAGTGAGACTGTGAGAGCTTGTTGGGTATCTGTGTGACTAACATAGAGTGAATGTACGGGCTGTATTTTGGATACAAGAGGTAGAACAGAGAGGTACTTATTTTAATGACACACCTCCTGAAAAAACTAGAGCAAACGCGACACACTATAGCAGACTTTTGATATCCTACCATATGTGTTTGAGCTGGGCCTGTATAATAACTATGGGGCGGACCATTGAGCTAAACCCAATCTCAGCATTAGCCCTGTCGCCTCTCAAAACAAAGACTAGCCTGGCTTGACTGACAATGAAATACTTGTGTGTGCATTTGACTGTTGTTCCAAGAAGCCGAAAGAGGCTTAAAGTCTTTACAAGACATAAACAAACAAGCATGTGTGTTCATTTGGACCTCTTAGCACTGTTGTCAAGGCCTTAATGACACACCCGGTTGTCTGTAGAATGAGTGGTATGGAGGAGGATAAAGGCTGAGTCCCATATGGCACCCTATTCACTACATAATGCATAGGGCCCTGGTTGAAAGTAGAGCACTATACAGGGAAAAGTGTGCCCTTTGGGACTCAGGACTAAACAGGTTAGTCAAGCAGAAAAGCTCTTAGGCGAAGAGACAGCTCAACAAAGGTTATAGAAAAGGCTCTGGGCTATTAAAATGCCATTTAACAGACAACTGCCTTCAATGTTTTAGATCATTCTGACATTTTAAAAGGGTGTGTTTATATGTGTGTGTGTGTTTACGTGTGTGTGTACATTTGATTTTGACCAAAAGTATGTGGACACCTGCTCGTCAAACATCTCATTCCAAGATCATGGGCATTAATATGGAGTTGGTAACCCCTTTGCTGCTATTATGTATTCCACTCTTCTGGGAAGGCTTTCCACTAGATGTTGGAACATTGATGCAGGGCCTTGCTTCCAGTCAGCCACAAGAGCATTAGTGAGGTCGGGCACTGATGTTGGGCGATTAGGCCTGGCACGCAGTCGGCCTTCCGACTCATCCCAAAGGTGTTCGATGGGGTTGAGGTCAGGGCTCTGTGCAGGCCACTCAAGTTCTTCCACACCGATCTCGACAAACCATTTCTGTATGGACCTCGTTTTGTGCACGGGGTCCTTGTCATGCTGAAACAGGAAAGGGCCTTCCCCAAACTGTTGCCACAAAGTTGGAAGCACAGAATCGGCTAGAATGACATATGCTTTAGCGGTAAGATTTCCCTTCACTGGAACTAAGGGGCCTAGCCTGAACCATGAAAAACAGCCCCAGACCATTATTCCTCCTCCAACAAACATTTAAGTTGGCACCATGCATTGGGGCAAGTAGCGTTCTCCTGGCATCCGCCAAATCCGTCAGTCAGACTGCCAGATGGTGAAGCGTGATTCATCACTCCAGAGAAAGCGTTTCCACTGCTCCAGAGTCCAAATGCGGTGAGCTTTACATCACTCCAGCCGACGCTTGGTATTGCACATGGTGATCTTAGGCCAGTGTGTGGCTGCTCGGCCACTCCTGCGTTGTCTTGGCTGTGTGCTTAGGGTCGTTGTCCTGTTGTATGTTGAACCTTCACCCCAGTCTGAGGTCCTGAGCGCTCTGGAGCAGGTTTTCATCAATGATCTCTCTGTACTTTGCTCTGTTCATCTTTCCCTTGATCCTGACTAGTCTCCCAGTCCCTGCCGCTGAACAATATCCCCACTGCATGATGCTGCCACCACCATCCTTCACCGGAGGGATGGTGCCAGGTTTCCTCCAGACATGAAGCCTGGCATTCAGGCCAAAGAGTTAAATCTTGGTTTCATCAGACCAGAGAATCTTGTTTCTCATGGTCTGAGAGTCCTTTAGGTACCTTTTGGCAAACTCCAAGAGGGTTGTCATGTGCCTTTTACTGAGGAGTGGCTTCTGTCTGGCCACTCTACCATAAAGTCCTGATTGGTGGAGTGCTGCAGAGATGGTTGTCCTTTTGGAAGTTTCTCCCATCTCCACAGTGGAACTCTGGAACTCTCTCAGAGTGACCATCGGGTTCTTGGTCACCTCCCTAACCAAGGCCCTTCTCCCTCGATTGCTCAGTTTGGCCGGGCAGCCCTCTTTTGGAAGAGTCTTGGTGCTTCCAAACTTCTTCCAATTAAGAATGATGGAGTCCACTGTGTTCTTGGGGACCTTCGATGCTGCATAAATGTGTTGGCACCCTTCCCCAGATCTGTTCCTCAACACAATCCTGTCTCGGAGCTCTACAGTCAATTCCTTCGACCTCATGGCTTGGTTTTTGCTCTGACATGCACTGTCAACTGTGGGTCCTCATGTAGACAGGTGTGTGCCTTTCCAAATCATGTCCAATCAATTGAATTTACCACAGGTGGACTCCAACGTAGTTGTAGAAACATCTCAAGGATGATCAATGGAAACAGGACGCACCTGAGCTAAATTTTGAGTCTCATAGCAAAGGGTCTGAATACTTATTTAAATAAGGTATTTCTGTTTTTTATTTTTAATATATTTGCAAACATTTCTAAAAACCTGTTTCCGCTTTGTCGTTTTGGGGTATTGTGTGTAGATTGATTGGAGGAATTATTATTGTTATTTTATTTTTCATTTTAGAAGAAGGCTGTAATGTAACAACATTTAGAAAAAGTAAAGGGGTCTGAATACTTTCCGAATGCACTGTATAGTGTATGTCTGAGTATGTCCCATCAGCTAACAGCCACGAGGCTATGGGGTCGCGTTCCAAATGGTGCCCTATTGTCGACATAGTGCACTACTTTTGACCCAAGCCCAAGTAGTGCACTATGTAGGGAAAAGGGTGTCATTTGGGATGCAGACAATAATAGTCTCCATTCCCTGAAGAATGTGATAAGTAGAGGCCGGCCGCGGCAGGTCAGGAGGTCTCCTAACAAAGCTTCTGTCAGATAAAAATATGCAGCCAGCGAGCGGTGGAATCACCCTCCGCTGAAAGGAATACTACAGGTTAGAGAGGGAGGAGGGGAGAGGGAGAGAGATGGCAAAATAAACTGAGAAAAGATAGAGTGAGACAGTCATACAGAAACTATAATAGGGAGCATAAGAAAGCGATAGAAGCACCCCTGCAGGTCGGCTGGGTGCGTTAGGGGACTGGTTTGTCAGCATAATAGTCCATTAAACCTGTGGCTCTAGTTTCTGCCTGAGATTATGGTCTTAGCTCAGGGATATTTAAGAGACAGGTCCGAAGCTCCTGAGACAGAGGCCTATCACCCTGAGTGGAGGGTGGGGAGGAAAGGATAGATAGAACAGCCCCATGCCCCGTCACCCTGCGTAGAAGGTGGGGGGGATAGAAAGAACAACCCCTAGCCCGCTGGCCAAATGACATTTTATTTGTTAGACATAAAGGACTGTAAAAACAACAGGAAATTAGATCCAAGTGATAACAATTTTGGAAATCTGTTCCAAAGTATTCCCACGCATATTAGAGAGATATATTTGATCGTATACAAATGTGAGCAAGGTTTGAAATGATTATGTTTTAGTCAAATATTATATATGTTTGGGCTTCTTGCAGTCAATTTGCAGTCTACAAATTATTTGTCATTATTTTCCGGCCCCCTGACCGTCCGCTCAAGAAAAAAGGGTGGGGAGGAGAGGATAGATGGAACAGACTCTAGGCCCCCTGACCATCCTCTCAGAGGGAAGAGCCCCTAGGGGAGTAGCTGGCTAAATATGTCTCGGAAAAACTCTAGTCATAACTTTACATTCAAACCACTGAGCAACCACATACGTTTCATAAATAATGCACTTCCTTTCACATCCATAAAGGTTGAGATGTTTGAAATGGCATGGACCTATACACGATACATTATATAATATACGCTCACACTTCACACAGGTTCAATCATTTGAAAGCCCATGTATTCTTTCATTTCAAACAAATATGCATCATATGAAAATGATGCCCAAACAACGGCTTTAAAAGTTGTGGCAAGAGTGCTCTTATGTTTAGCTTGTGTATCGTTCCAGGGCTTATGATGTTTGGGTTATCTTTCTGTAAACTCCTGCGGTTTGCTGGAGAATGATGGAGTGTGTTTGGGGAATATATGTGTTGATCCGTGTGTGTGTGTGTAAACTGAATGGGTGGTGTGAGCGCAGCGCGCCTGTGAAATGGTAGTGGTAGATTTGTGTCCCAAATGGCACCCTATGTCTTAGATAGTGCACTACTATTGACCAGGGCCTCGTTTCCCAGAGCCTTTGTAGTGTTAAGATCATCGTTAGAACCATCTATGATGGATCTTTTGTAGCCGAGCTGTTTCCCAAAACCATCGTTACTAAAATGCACTTGAAAATGCTTATTACTTACCGACTGAAATGAAATCAAATTTGTTTGACAACCTGAACAGCTAATTGTGTCGTATGATTTTTTGCCATTTCGTGTCACTTTATACACAGAAGATCACCGCTTGACACAGAATCAAGAGGTTTATCTGTCTTTCTGTGACCGCCAACAGCTTCACAACGAAGTTGACTAGAAATACAAAGTTGACAATGTCTTTGTTATTGTTACAAACAAGTGAAGAATAAAACAATGCTTCAAATGAAAACCCGAGATGACTGCAAAATATATATATATTCCTACATTATAGACTCTGTAGGCCTATATATTTCAATCACATTGAAATACATTTTATGTTCATTCAGTTTGAAGGAAAAAGAGAACCGCACACTGCTCTTGATAGTATCACTGATATTTAATAAGCTTACGTATCGGCCTCACGGCCTTCGTCAGAGCTTTGGGGAATGTTCTGAAAACAGCACATCTATGTAGACCTAGCCCCGCCCACATCCATTCCACGCATGGAAAGGGGTTGGAGGCAAAGGAAAATAAATAAGTGCTACCAAACATAACAATATGCATTTCACAAACACTCCAAAAGTGTATAAATAAGACGCATGAAACACGTCCATAAAACCTCAATGAGGACATAGCAAGTTGTCATTAATCCTTGGGTACATCAGTTGAATTATATTTAGCTAATTCTAGGCTACTGTCTGTAATTTTTTGCCTTAATATATTTAATGACGTTTAAAAAAATATCTGACAAATTTTGATTTCGTGCATTATTATAAGGTAAGCATTTAGAAAAAGCTGCCTCAGTATTTGTAGCCATAGGTGGTAATATCTCTCTAGGAGCTGATCCGTCGCCAGTACTGTGAAATAATGAAACGTTAAGGTAAGATTTGAATGGAGAAAGCTGATCTGAGAGCAGCGCTGCTTTTATTTCCATCCGATCAGTATTGACACAATGTCTAACGACGCACTTAGTGAACGTTTCCTTTACGTGCCTGGTTTTGGAAACACTCTTAAAAAGTTGGCTCGTAAATAGCGATGCATCTGGTTCGTACGATCATCGTGATGCTTAAATTACATTGCAACTGGGACACGAGGCCCAGAGCCCTACGGTAGTACGCTACATGAGGAATAGGATGGGATTTAGGACGCAGTGTAGGGTCTGGGATGAGGAAGTCCAGATCGCTCAGTGCTGGTCATAAGATATGGCACAGAGGACGACAGAGATTGACGGTGGCCTCACACCCAAACACACACATACTATATACTGCACAGTAGACGACAGAGACTCTGAGAGATTGTGGCTGCTTAGGCTTTTTGGAAAACGGCCTTCTTTCTCTATGAGCAAGTTACACAGCCTGGCTGACGTGGTCACACACACACACACACACACACACACACACACACACACACACACACACACACACACACACACACACACACACACACACACACACACACACACACACACACACAAGAAGGAAATGGAACATGAGACATGAAAGTGACCCAACCCCACACACACTCACACACAGACATACACACGCGCACACATACACACAGTTGTACTAGAGCTGTCAGTTAGGCTACCCACACAAAACCAGGCCTGCTCTTATGTTAAAGTCTGTAATTACACCGTCTGTCTGAGACAAACAGCCATGAGAGAGGGAGGGAGAGAGAGGCTACCATTAGACACTGAGCAGTCATTTGCGAGGCCCCCCTTCCTCATCCCCCTGCCTCCCTGCCTCTTTCTGCCTCCCTAACACCCCCTGCCTCCCTTCCTACCCTGCCTCCCCCTGCCTCCCCCAGCCTCCCTAACATCCCCTGCCTCCTTCTGCCTCCCTAACACCCCCTGCCTCCCTTCCTACCACTACCTCCCCCCAGCCTCCTTTACACCCCTGCCCTACAGTACCTTCCTACCCCTGCCTCCCCCAAGCCTCCTTAACACCCCCTGCCTTCCTTCCCACCCCCTGCCTCATAAAAAAATGTTTCTTCCCCCCTGCCTCCCCTCTGCCTCCCCTCTGCCTCCCTAACATCCCATCCACCATGCAGTAGGGCGATGGCAGCGGGGAACCCATGCTCGTCACTGGCAGCTCCTTTGTCTTCCAGGCCGGATGAAAGCCTTTCTCCCACATCCTGCAATTTTAACCCCCCTCCCGTCTTTCTCCCTCCTCCCTGCTACAACCTCCTCCCAGGTCTCACTGAGTGGGCAGGAAAAGAGGAAAATAGCACTCCCTCTTTTCTGCCCTTATTAATGGCTCCTGTGCTCCAGCCGCACACACTGGAGACAGACACACAAACACACTCTTCACACACACCGTCTGGGCTGTCACTAACGCCTGGCCCTCTGGCAGGGATTCCGGTGTCACAGACAGAAGTACTGTGGGGATGGAGTGTGCACCCCCCCCCCCCCCAATTCAATGGGCTTTATTGGCAAGGGAAACATATGTTTACATTGCTAAAGCAAATGGAATAGACAATAAACAAAGAGAAATAAACAAGGGAAACATTAGTAAACATCAAACTCACAAAAGTTTTTAAAGAATATAGACATTTCAAATGGTATATTATTGGCTATGTACAGTGTTGTAACAATGTGCAAGTAGTTGAAGTATGACAGAGAGAATAAATAAACAGATAAATATATGCTGTATTTAAAATGTTGTTTTCTCACACTGGTTGTCCTTTTCTCATGCCAACAAGCCACAAATGTTGCTGCTGTGATTGCACACTGCGCACTATTTCACCTAACAGATATGGGAGTTTATTAATGGTTGATTTGTTTTCAAATTGTTTGTGGGTCTGTGTGATCTGTGGGAAATATTTGTCTCTAATGTGGTCATACATTTGGCAGGAGGTTAGGAAGTGTAGCTCAGTTTCCATTTCATTTTGTGGGCAGTGGGCACATAGCCTCTCTCTCTCCTTCTCTCCCTCTCTCTCGCACTCTCACACCTCCTCTGTGTGTGATGAGTATAATGTGGCCCATTAACCGTAAGCTCCTGGCGGGTCCCACCTCTGGTCTGTTGTTATTGGAGATTCTGCTGGGTTGTTTCTGCTCTATAAAGTTCTACCATAATGTACAGTGGCAAGAAAAAGTATGGGAACCCTTTGCAATACCTGGATTTCTGCATAGATTAGTCATAAAATGTGATCTGATCTTCATTTTAGTCACAGCAACAGACAAACACAGTGTGCTTAAACTAATAGCACACAAATTATTGTATTTTTCTTGTCTATAGTGAATACATCATTTAAACATTCACAGTGTAGGTTGGGAAAAAGTATGTGAACTCCTAGGCTAATGACTTCTCCAAAAGCTAATTGGAGTCAGGAGTCAGCTAACCTGGAGTCCAATCAATGAGACGAGATTGGAGAGGTTGGTTAGAGATGCCCTGGCCTATAAAAAACACTCACAAAATTAGAATTTGCTATTCACAAGAAGCATTGCCTGATGTGAACCATGCCTCGAACTAAAGAGATCTCAGAAGACCTAAGATTAAGAATTGTTGACTTGCATAAAGCTGGAAAGGGTTACAGATGTATCTCTAAAAGCCTTGATGTTCATCAGTCCACAATAAGAAAAATTGTCTATAAATGGAGAAAGTTCAGCACTGTTGCTACTCTACTCTAAAGTTCAGCACTGTTTGCAAAAGTGCACCTGGATGTTCTACAGCGCTACTGGCAAAACATTCTGTGGACAGATGAAACTACAGTTGAGTTGTTTGGAAGGAACACACAACACTGTGTGGAGAAAAAAAGGCACAGCACACCAACATCAAAACCACATCCCAACTGTAAAGTATGGTGGAGGGAGCATCACGGTTTGGGGCTGCTTTGCTGCCTCAGGGCCTGGACAGCTTGCTATCATCGACGGAAAAATGAATTCCCAAGTTCATCAAGACATTTTGCAGGAGAATGTAAAGCTATCTGTCTGCCAATTGAAGCTCAACAGAAGTTGGTTGATGGAACAGGACAATGACCCAAAACACAGAAGTAAATCAACAACAGAATGGCTTCAACAGAAGAAAATACGTCTTCTGGAGTGGCCCAATCAGAGTCCTGACTTCAACCAGATTTAAAATGCTGTGGCATGAGAGGTTCACACCAGACAT